>NC_061521.1:3142500-3405000 GCF_022379125.1 Scophthalmus maximus | reverse complement strand
GCGCTCAGTTGGTTGCGGTTTGCAACGAGAGCCACAAGATGCCGCCAGGAAAATACAAAAAATTACACACTGGGGCTTTAAATATTTAGGTTATTGAGGTGGAAAATGGAATAGGAAAAAAAGAAAGGTGGGGTTTCCTCCATCAAAATCAGAAATGGGTGGGAGGAAATACAATTACTGTGTTTGGAGTAAAACTGGAAAGTGATGAAACTTTGTGACTTAAATAGTCTAATACCTTTAGGAACAAGGTAAACTTTGAAATGATTAGAAGACGTGCAGTGTCACCAGAGGAGACTGAAATTGCCTACAGGCGACATCAACCAAACACAAAGCAGAAGCAATGGATCAGTTATTATTCTGTTTACCTGCAGCTTGTACAAAAGACACTTGATTCTCCAACCCACTCTGAGTGGGCTGTTTCCTTCATCAACTGTCAAGTTAAAAAAGACGCCACGTGATCGGTGCCGATGCCCGACCTGAAAGTGTTGCACTGCAGCCAGGTGACGAAAACCACCTGAGCAAAACAAACTCAATTAACCAGCACAGCATGAACCATAGAGCTAAAAATACTAATCTGTGTGTCAGCCTCAGTTAGTCTGAAGAAAATAGACAGAAGGGTCGGTGTCCTGGTCAAACACCTGTGTTTGCTATGGGGTGATTCTCACCGAACGTACGGTATATTCCAGCCCCGTAAATAATTGTCGAGACATTTGACTTCACGAATGTCAAACCTCATCGTGGTACTAGGGCAAAAGTCACGTGGAGTCTGTATGTCAGAGGTCGTCACACTCCTGGGACCGTGGATGTCTGTAAAAAAAAGTCATAGAAATTGATCCAATAGATGTTGAGATATTTCAGTCCGTACCAAAGTGTTGGACCGACCACCAGAACGACATCGAAACCTCCATTTTAACGTCAGGTTTTTTTGTGCAGCGGTAAGCAGTTGCTTCTTGTTATTGCGTATCACATGACATTTCCCCTGAATAAAGGGTGAAACCGTAGAATACAGGACTAAAACACACATAGCCAAGGCTGATGGGAATGTCATTAGTTGAGCAGGTGTAGTATTGGACCACGATGGTGCTAAATTCATATGTATTCAATTCAACAACGTTACTTAAACTCTGCCTGCGGGGGGGGGGGCATTAATAATAATCTGTGGTAAATGTCATGGAAATCCATTCAATAATCATCAGATATTTCTGATTGGCCTAGAGTGGTGGACAGACAGGACAATGCCAGTCACTACAATACTGTAAATCATCTTGAAGTCTTTCACGTTTACTTTGTGACCCCGAGGAGGGGTCCTGACCCTCAAGTTGGGAATCACTGCTGTGGACACACGGATGCGTCTGTTGTTGTACTGAATCTAGAGATTTCTGATTGTGTTGGTTTGTCTCATCTATCGCTGTATCATCATTTACATACAAACACGATTCATTTACATTTTTGACGAGGCATCATATTTTACAGTATCTTTATTGCTCATTTATTTAATTGTTAGAAAATTGCAAGATTATAAAAAAAAATTGTCACAGAGCTGACCCCAATTTTCTCCATAATTAGTATGTCACATTTTTGATGGGGCAGCTGAATGTGGCTTCCAAAATGCCGCTGTCATTTTCTGGCTAAACTGATGCCTAGTGGCTGGGCCAATACACACACACACACACACACACACTCTGTAAGTAGTATTTATATTTTTATATTTAGTTATATTTTGTACACACATTCTGCTTTTTTAAAAATGTATTTCTATATTCTGCTATTTCAGCTAAATTCTGTCCAATGTGCGGCTGTAATGACAGAATTTCCCCATTGTGGGACGAATAAAGGTATATCTTATCTTATCTTATCTTATCTAAGTTACACTACGGCTCTCATCGGTGCCTGAACTCAGCACCTGGCTTTTTGCATAACAGCGAAACCACCTCAAGATGATCTGACTCCGATGTATGCCTCCGAGACATTGGGGGGGGGGGGGGGGGGGGGGGGGAGAATTAGAACATATCAGATTTTTGGGGGGGGGCTACGTCCCTCTACGAGAATTTTATCCAATGGGTATAAAAAGTGTTGGAAACATTTTCAACCTGTGAAAATTAAAACATTCGCTGACTCTGCGCCGAGCCAGGAACACGGGAGACATATGAAAACCTAATCAAGTGCAAAAGCAGCTTCACACATTTAATTGGTGGTTTTTTTTCTCCAGATTGCAGTCGTTGACAGGTACACCGCGTTCCATCTGAGGTCTGATTGGCTTTTTGAGAAAATACAGGTAATTCAAAGCTGCAAGCGGCATTAAACAGGCCCACGCACCCCGGAGCGTCTCGGCAGTCGGGCAGGCCGTGATGCCGCCTGACACGGATGTTGTCACGCCGTCGTGACCGTCGGACACGAAACAAGATGTCATCGCTTGCTTGCTGACGGTTTCCTGAGGTTCAGGCAGCACTGTGTACAAAGACCCAATGATGCGGGGCAGAGTGACATCAGTTTTTGGTCCCCGGTGTGTATTCAAAATAGACCTGCACATGTCGTCGGGGCGCAGGCGTCGCGCCGTTACCGCGGAAGCGCACGTCTCAGAACCTAACCGATGTTCAGATTCCGCCCGAAGGAGCACACCGTTGTGCTGTGTGAGCCCATCAGCACAGGTAGGTGGTGCACAGCCTGTAATTCCTCTTTCTAAAAATGCGAACGGGGAGCCAGACGCCGTGTAACATTTCCACCAGAGTGACAACTGAAAGGTCAGAAAGAGACAGAGATGTACTCCTGTGAGCTAAGAATGAAACAGAAACACAGGCCGGGACCCGGAAAGTGAAGCCAATGCAGAAGTGCCCGAGGCCTGTGTTCTCCTGAATGACCAGTAGAGGGCGACTCGACTGGTTGCTAAAATAAGTTTCTGAAGAAGTCCTTGAAAAAAAAAAAACGAGGAATTAATGGTTCGATCTCTAGTTGCAAGTCTTCTTCAACACAGCAGGATGTTTTGTAAATTCTGGTTTAATTTCAAGTCAAATAGACAAAGATAGATAGAGCCCCGTGCGGACTGGGGCGTGTATACAGCCTGATTGACAGCTGTAGTGCCGTCCAATGGGTGCAGGTCGCAGGTGTAGGTAGTGGTGCAGTGGACGAGCTGTCCCATATATACAGTAGGTACTTTTAAACAAGACAGTGCTTCAAAAGGGCTGTTCACAAACCAATCGGCGACGTCAAGGTGGGATTCATTGACAGATTGCGTGGCAAATGAAAAATGACATTATTTAGGGATGTGTACCAAACCCTGGCATAAAACAGGCCTCAGAGGCTTCGATCCTAACTTTCTCTTCTCCCCAGCTCCCTTCTGTATCTCTCTCTCACACACTCACACACACACACACACACACACACACACACACACACACACACACACACACACACCTAATCATTCCTTGCAAAACAATAAGGGCCTTAATAATCATCAGCATCTTTCAAGTGCGCTTCCTGAAAAGAAACCACAGCTGATTTTGCTCTGTGTGATGAGATGAGAGAACAAACCCTGGCGAATTTCGAGCACCAAAATGGATAACGGCATGTTGGTTCGTTTGTGGAATCAGAACCAACACTGATTGGTTCACAATTGTTTCGCCATCATGTTTATAAAGAATGATGAGTAAAAAAAACAAAAAACATGGCAACTGAGGTTGTTTGATCAGGATTCAGTCTTAGCCTTAACACGGCATTTTATGGAGGGCTACTGTACCCATGCCAACCGGGATGGAAATGTTGATCTGTCGGCCAGTTCCGTTCTCCACTTTGGCACTAGTCTGAAATATCGCAACATCTTCTGGATTGATTGTCATGAAATGTGGTACAGATATTCATGGTGCCCCGGAGGATGAACCCTTGTACCTTTAAAGGTGACATATTATGCAAAAATACCTTTTTCAATGTATGTGCACAAATGTGTGTATCTGTGGAGCCTGCCGGCTCACAAACCGTGAAAAAAGACCACCCTGTGTTTTTTTTTTGTGAGCTGGCTTCACCCTACTGCCTGACTCTGAACAACTGGTTCAGATTTCTCTCCCACTCTGATGTCACAGTTGGACTCTTTAGGGGGGTAACCCCGCCTGCAATCTGAGAATCTCCACTTCTCTGGTGAAGGGGCTTGACATTTCCTACATATTTTGAAAGCCGCTGACCAATCACAACAGACGCGGCCAGCTGGCCAATCAGAGCAGACTAGGGGTTTAACGGGAGGAGGGGCTAAAATAAATCCAGGCATTTCGGACAGAGGGTGAAAAGAGGAGCTGCAGGAATGGGCAGTATGAGAACACTGATGCCTTTTCTGAACATTAGAGCATGTAAACCTTTTCAAGTGGTAACACCAAATTCAAAGTATGAACCTGAATATGTGCATAATATGTCACCTTTAATGATCCCTGGACTGATTTTGACACGTTTTGACACCTTTTGGATGGATTGCCATTTGGTACACGTTTTCCCCCCCCACTATAATTATTACCATCATCATCTTGCACGATCATCAGGCCAAGTCAAACTGGGCCGTGGTAATCATTGTACCGGATAAACATCCACAAGAGCCTCAGTGAGACGTCAACTCTTGGTCGGGAGCACGTTAGCGTGTCACAGTGCAGCCGTACAGGCCAGGGCACTGGTGAGGCTGTGGAAGCGTCCATCCGTGTTGGTCCTGTTGGGAGCGATGGGGTTTCATACGATGGGCCCCCGTTCATCTCCGCCGCTCCTCGGTATCAGCGCTCGGTTGGCTCGCACAGCAGCCGCGGGAGGCCACCGCCGTGAAGTGGTGAATATTGAGCAAATCATTTGTAATAACGTGATGGTGATTTAGAGATTCGGAGACCCCCCCCCCCGATGGCATGGCCTGATAAATGAGCTTTATTACCGTTCCATCGCTTGCACTTCCTCCGAGGTAATTTCGGTTCATTGCTCTGCTCGCTTTCGTACGAGTCCTTTGGAGATTCACGTTGGCAATAAAAATATTCATTAATCCTATTTTTCTTTTTCTTTTTACGCCAAATGTATCACTTTTTTTAGGTTCGTTCTTCCGTATCGCATCTGGCGATTGAGTTGAGCAAGAAGTCTGAGCTCAATAACACACACGCATGCCTAGAAGTTTATGTTTAATCCCCCCCCCCCTTTGAGCTGCAAGTCGATCTGAATGGAGAGCATTGGGTTGTATCCATGTTCCGGTGCCACAAATAGATTTGAAGTTATTAGAATGTGAAGCAGCTTCGACTGCTCCTAATTACATTCTCCTCCAGCTTCCCTTCCCTTAATTTGCCAAATAGAGACGGTGATGTATGTGTGGAGTTCCTCCAAACTTCATTATCCTCCTCAGCCCCTGGCTGAAGGGTGAACGCATTCCCCGAGAACTCCACTGTTGCGTCATTTCAGGCCTACAAAACTTTACTTTAAAACAATTCCGAGCCACAGATCCCAAACTTTACCCGCACGGCAAACATAGAACATATCCGCATTTGTTGTTATCGTACAGTAGATGCCGAAGCTTCGGCTCAAAGTTACTTTCACCCCCGCTCATCAGATCCCGTTTGCTCGCTTGAACCCTCGTACACCGCTGAACACAAACTTTTCCTTGAGCGGGGCCCGGTTTCGTCCGACCTCGAGGAGCTGACGCCATCAAATGTTGAAGGGTTTTGACGCCAACACATTCTTTTCTTTTGACGGCTCATTGATTTACTGATCCCCCCGCAGCTCTGGCATCAATTCACTGTGCCGCAGTGCGAAGGGAAGCTCGACAAAAAGCTTCAACACCCGAAACAAGAGGATCCCGTTTGCCGTGGTCAAATATGAATGCTGATGAGTAGGACTTTGCTGAACAGGCAGAGGCACTTGGAGGACATTGCAACACCCTCAGTAGAAATCACCTGATCCGATTGTTGCTTAGTCCAGTGTAAAAGGGCAGTTTCAAAAATCTGGCTCATGCTGAGGCAGGTCAAACTCTGTCTCTCTCTCTCTCTCTCTCTCTCCGCGGGGCCAGAGATCTGCTCAGCAATGAGCAGCAGCAGGGCCGGAGTGAAAATGTGCACATCCTTGCATCTTGAGAAAAACAGCTGGTGGTGCAGGGGTTGTCTTTTTTTTATGAGGATTAATAGGCTTACATCAAAGCAAGAGGCAACTGACCAAATGGCGACAACGCCAGCAGGATAACCTCTTCGTAGCCGCGAGCACAGCAGACTGCTCGCCTGGCGTCGGGTTCGAGTGATTCGAAACAAGTCCGAGCGTTGAGGGCTTGTGAAGTGTCCTGGGTCAAATTGATTTTTTTGGTGCCGTTTTAACGCCGTGACATTCACACGAGCAGGGCCGGCGACTGGCGCCGCCTCCCCAGACACTCACCGCAGAGCGACAAGGCTCCGACTGGCCTCAGTGTTGGGCGGTGCGGTGCGGTCCGGTCCGCACCACTTTTCCTTTGGGTTTTTTTGATCTCCAGGACCGGGGCTGAGCCGAAAAACCCAGATTTTTTCCGGCCAGCACACAAAAGCGACAGCAAGCGGACGGTGCGGAAATATCCGCTGATTTTTACAAAGCGTGTATTGCTTTAGAATCGCTTACTGCCCCTTTAAGCCTCTGGACAAAGTCCCAGTGTGCGAGTGTTCTCACTGGACTGCGACAACATCATATCTCCGTGCTAGATATTGTTGCAATGAATATAATTTGTAAAATCAAGTCGGTTCTATGTATATTGCCCAAAATCTGGGCTTAACAGTCTGTACAACATACAATGATTTGTCACTGTCATGTTGTGGCTTTCGGGGGGAAACAATGCTATTCCACGTTAACGTTCTGTTTTCAAAATCTTACTCATGTTAGGGAACAGAAATATTATCTGCACGATGTCTCCTGGAAATATTATCTCCTGTATCCTGTTATGTAACTACTTTAAACTGTTGTTTAGTCCAGTGTTTCCCAACAAAGGTCTGTCACATAAATTTGTATTCAATTTTATACAGTATTTGCATTTCTTTATTATTCTTTTTTTTTAATACATTATTTGATGTGTGTAGACTGTGGTGCACCCTTTGGTTGTCTGTTTTGAGAAATAATAGAAATAGAATAGAAATTTTTCATGTTTAATGTTTTTTTGGATCATGAAATGTGCATTATGTAAAAACAACAACAACAAGATTGACAATGTGGAGCCTCAAACAGCATTTTAAATGAAACGTGGGAATGTTAGAGGGTAAATGTCTCTTTGGCGGAACTGCCATGCCGGAGGTTTTGTTGTCTCATACACATTTGAAAGGAGTGCAAACGTACAAATTATGATGCTCTAAAACAGTTAATTTTAAAATTATGGCAGAAATATTCTTGGGTAAAGTCGATTAAATTGCGATGTGTTTAAGTTTGCCAACTATAACTCAAAAGCCTGGAAGTAAAAGGGAAGATGGATTATTTAATCAGCCTCTAAAATACGTTGCCAGTGATTTATGAATAATGCTGCAGATTGTGATGTAGTGAAGATTTGATTGTGAAGCATACGCAACCCTACTGTTAGGAAATTTCAGCACTCTGGTTTTGACTTTTATGAGGGTCGAGCAAAGATATATGATGCATGATATAAGCTATATATATTTTATTTATTCCAACAGCAGTGATGGTGATTGTGTGAGTACATAAAGACCACTGTGGACATAAAGACAGTAGAATGGATGAAGAAACATATGCGCCACTTGTCTCTTGTAAAATACTGTACTGTGCGTAAGTTATCACAAACCAAAAGAAATGGTTTTAAAACTTTTATAGACCACTCACAGTTGTTGGTTTTTGACAGATGGCGTTTATTCTCAGCAGGCATCTGACATTAGAATCGCTACAGAGTCCGCCACTCGGGGATTGGCAACTAAAGCTCCAGAGGGGGGACGACCAGAATGTGTAACAGGGACAGCGTAACGAACAGACCAAAAAAAAAAATGAAACAAGGAAATGAACCTTAGACCACTGAACACAACCTGCCGCCTGACTTGAGCAAAAGCTGCGTCCGTCGCGTTACCGGTGCCGCCCGTCTGGCCTTCCCGCCAACTCTGGTCCTCGCGTGAGACCGGTGGTCCCACAAAACGAACATTCAGTCAGATTTTTTTTAAATTTAATTTCTAAACACATCGTTTACATACATCGGATATGTATTTGAATAATGCCTACAGCTGCTGTTGCACAGAACATTCAAAACGAGGATGATCAGACGTGGTTCGGCTCACTAATCGGGCCCTTTCCTCTCACAAAAAAAAAAAAAAAAGAAGAAGATACTATTACGTATATATATATACAGTACATACACATTGCTACGGTACCAAGCGGACGTCACCTGGAGTCCATGACGAGAAGAAGCCCTCTGATAGGGTGAAGGGAGGTGAGCGCGGGACTTCAGTGAGTGTCAACAGCGACGTGTGCAGAGTGAACGTACGTTGGAAACGAGTGTAGAGCGTCCTCGAACGCTGAACCTGCTCATATTTAAAAGCAGGACTAAAGTGTACATGTCAAACACTAACATTACGTCAGTTTTTTCACAAGTGCTCAAGAGTTAAAGGAATAGTCGGACTTTTCGGGAAACACATTTGTTTGCCCGCTTGCGGTGAATAAGGCGAGTGGATCGATACTCTCCATATCTGTGTGTCGGTAGGCATGACGCTGCAGCTGAGAGCCAGTTAGCTCAGCAACCACAATTTGTCAACAAGACATCTTGTGTTTATTGTTGAGCTTTAGATGGGCTGGTGACGACAATTTCGTTACCGTTGGCCGGAGCCACGCGAATGGATTCCCTCGCGCTTCCAATCGTAATGCTCAGCTAAAGGCCGTAGTTGCACACCACGACACGACAGATACGAGAGCGCCATCGATCGTCTCGTCCAACTCTCGGCAAGGAAAAAAAAAACAACTCTCGCATTTCCCACGTTGTCAGACTTTTCCATGAAGCGGAAAGGTTACGGTGAAGAGTGTTCATGTTCGCGAGTGCAGCGCGGGACAGCAAACAACGATGAGTGGGGGGGGGGAGCGCGGGGACATTGGTCCCGCGTCGAGGGGCCCGAGAAACAATCCCAAGACACCGGAGAGCTGGGTTGTGAAGACCAGCTACCAACCTGTTAGCTCTGCCACCTTCTTCTCCTCCAACACTTTATCCTCCTCCCGTTTAATTCGCCCCTTTCTACACCAACGCACACTGCTGCCCTCTCCCTTGGGTCATTGTGCGTTTGTGGTTGGATTGTTTCCCGGTACAGCACTCAACATATGCGGAGCCGTGTTAAACGCCCCGTCAAGTGCAAGTACTTATCATGATCCACGGCGAAGAAGTGCCTACAGCGCGAGAGAGAGAGAGAGAGAAAAGAAGAAAGTTCATACTCCCGAGTCTCATTTACAATACGGTGAACTACTTCTGATGAGCAGAGGCCTCCGAGAACACAGAAGAACTATCGCTTTTACGTTCTCTTGAGACGACTTTAGTGTTTTCCTCTTGAAGGTTACATGGCAATGACTCTGTGTGTGTGTGTGTGTGTGTGTGTGTGTGTGTGTGTGTGTGTGTGTGTGTGTGTGTGTGTGTGTGTGTGCGTGTGTTATGGGGGGAACATTGGGCTTCGGAGGTTAGGGGTCAAAGTGCAGGGACGCGTCATCAGAAGATGCTGTTTGATGTCCTGTCCAAAGTCAAACCCAGCGGGCGGCGCTGTGTTGTGTTCAGGTACTCGCCACCTCGTCCGCATTGTCCACCGCCTCCAAGGTGCTGTCCAGTCCACCGCGTGCACGCCAGATCTTCACCGTCCGGTCACTGAGAGACGGGAACGCAGGAGGTTAATGTGGTGTCAAAGTCATGAGGCAGGTGGACACAGACAGAAGAGACACTCGGTTTGTCAAGAATTTGGTGAAACAGGATCGTGACTGTCAGGTTATGGAAGAGTCTCCGTCTGGGGGTCAGGTCTGAGGCCTCTGGAGTGTTTTTTACAACCTATCCAATTTCCCCAATTTGTTCTTATTCTTTGAACCAATGTTTCTCGTCTTTGACTTAAATATTTCCAAGGTCACGTTGTCGTCAGTCGCCCTATTGATTGGTTGCTGCATGTCAGGAAGGCGGGTCTCTAACTTGAACCGGCCAGAGGTGGATGGAAAGAAAAATGAGAAAAAGAGAAAGAGAAAGGGACCAAAATAGGGAGGAAAGACCAAAGAATGTGTTGAGAAGAAGAGTGAAGAAGAGTGAAACCCCCTGACAATGATGAATAATCCAATTGGGTTTTTTCATCAACTTTGAAATATTGCAAAACTTCAGCAAAACCCATTTTAAAATCCAGAGATGCAGAACGCCTTGATTATTGCAACAGACGTTTCTCCTGTATTAGTCCAAAAGCTCCAAAAGTTTTATTATTCCCTTTTTCCCAATTTTGTACATTGTTTGGACAAGTGCTCTATCTTTTGTTAACATCCAATATCATTTTTTCTGTGGATGCTGTGGATAGTTTCCTAAATCAAACAATGGACGTCCGGCACTGAATGAGGTTGCAACCCGTGGCCGCGTTTGTCGCCCACCAGAATGCCTGCTGACTGCTTTGTTCACTTGACTTAACACAGAACCTATTTTTTTCTTCCCCCGTTTCACAGGACGCATGCTGAGTTGGAAAATACATTGGTGCTCTCTCACCATCTACTGGTTTTGAAAGTGCACCATCCGGGTATTCGCTGAGCACTGCATGCTGCCATATTTGTCCATGTTAATGCTCTGGTGCAACCGAAAAATAGCAACTGTCTGGTCTATAAGTGTCAGTTGATGTTGATGTCCTCAGATCCAGAGGGAGAGGAATATGCTTTTTGGCTTCATAACTGCAGAACGCAAGAGTGGTAACACCCTTTGATCTGAGTTTTTGCAAAGTGAGCAGTAGAGAGTCTGTGGGGTCTACTTGAGACGTATTATATGAATAGCGAGGAGCAAGTCACAGAATAAATCTACGGTACAGAGAAGTACAAAAATCTTTATTTATCCTAAAACTTAACTAAAAGCCAATGGTGTGTGTGTGCGTGTGTGCGACTCACTCTGAGGCTGTAAACAGGTGGCTGCTGTTGGTAGAGATGCTGTTGATGGGGCTCTCATGACCCTTGAGCTCCCCCAGGGTCCCTAGTGTGTCCGTGTGCCACAGCTTGAGCACCCCGCCTCTGCAGCCGCTGAGCAGGGCCGGGGAGCCCGGGACGACGCCCAGCGCACACACCCAGTCGCGGTGAGCGCTCGGGACTTGCTGGCGGAGGGAAGGACGGATGCGGGGTTTGAAAAATCTTCACCATAATGTAACATAACATAGCAACATAACCGAGAACAGCCAATTCAAATGGCTTCCGTGTGTGACTCGATGTGACTCATCCCGTACCTGCAGCAGGTCTTTGCGGTCCAGGTCCCACTTCTTGATGCCGTTGTCCCGGGAGCCGCTGAACAAAATGTCCCCCTGCACCACCAGTGACTCGATGCCGTCGTAGTGCGGCGGCTCAAAGTTGTGTGTCGGGCCGATGCTCCCCAGGGAGCCCTCGGTCACATCGAACACCTGCAACAGCCAGGACGCCTCACGTTAAAGGTGGATATACATCCTGAAAAACACTTGGCTGTGAAGTCTACCAGCTTTATCGTCAAGTGTAACATACAGCAGATCTTTATTCACATCTTTAATATTGTTTTTTTATTGTGCTCAAGGCAATGTGACTTGCCTTTAATTGAATTCCTGAATGGGCTCAGAGGGAAAATACACGCACCTTAATGTAATGATCCTTGGACCCGGTGATCACCAGGTCCTGGTTGCCTCCGGTGTGATCCACAGTCAGACACATCACAGGGCCGAGGTGACCAGTAAGTTTCCCCGTGGAGGCAAATCTGACAGAGAAAAAAAAATGAACTGACACTTTGAAACCCTGTATCTGAATTTGGGCTACCACCGCCAACCACGAACACGATTAAAGGAAATTAAAAGGCAATTTTAACCTTTATGGGACAATGGTTAATCTGTGAGACTGTTATTGACTTAATGATCAAAATGACAATGTGTTCTTGCAGGTCCCATTGATTCAAAGTTATTGTGATTTTAATGAAGACTGACGTTTATCAACTGTTTTCATATTCTAAGAGGTCATCCATCAAAACTGACACCAGCGGGCTGGTGTGTGTGTGTGTGTGTGTGTGTGTGTGTGTGTGTGTGTGTGTGTGTGTGTGTGTGTGTGTGTGTGTGTGTGTGTAACCGGTGTAGTGGCATCATAGCGAGTGAAGAGGAAATGGGGAGAATGATAAACAGGCAGCAGGGTTCATGTTAGTCTGGGTTTCAATACACAACACTATGTACTGTGTGTAGAGTGGTAACTGAATTTTGACAGTAGCGTTACACCTGAAGTAAATCTCAAATCAAATTTTAACATGCTTTTATCAAACAAGGTCAGGTCATGACAGAAGTCCTACTTTTCACGTCAGGACCAGTCTCAAAGTTGAAATGATGGGATTGTAAACCGTCCAACGTTTCTCATATCTCAATAATATTAATACCTTCTCAGATCCCAGACTCGGACCGAGTTCCCGGCGGCGGCGTACAGCACTGTCCCGTTGGGGTTGAGGGCGATCTGGTTGATCTGGTTCTCTCCTGCCGGGATGGTGACGGTTCGGCTGGTGTTGGCCGCGTAGACGTCGCCAACATTCACCTGCCCAGACGACCTGCAGACACACGGATGCAACATGTACGGCGTGAGTATGCATGAGGTAATTGGGGGAGGGGCGGGGTGTTTAAAATAAACGGAGGCAACTCTCACACTCGCACTCACATCTTTGCAAGATTCAGCTTTCTACGCGTGAAGTCCCGATGAAATCATAACAACCTGATTTACATAACAGATGCAGTGTTGATGATTTGACAGGAAGCTTCGGAGCACACTGACAAACTAGGTACTCAAAGATATTTACAGAATCTTGTCGGATCGGAGTTTCGTACATAATGTACATTTTCAAATTTAAAAAAAAACTAAAACAACATGTGCAGAGAGGAAACGACCCATCTCGTTGGACAAGTTCTGCCGTATCAACGCACTATTCAACGCATGCGTTTACTCCACATCTCCTGTCCCTCAAAGCGCCTGTCGCTTTATATTTGAAGGAGACAAAGCATGACGGAACCAAGGCGCTGATGCAGAGTTCACTGTATCCATACTGGATGTGTTGAAAGTGCAATGGCAAAAGCGAAACCGCGCGTCCTGCCCAGCTGGCATCGCTGAACACGTATTTTCAATAGTCACACTCACGTTAACGTTCGAATGCACTTGGCCGAGTCCCGGATGTCCCAGACCTTGATGTAGGAGGTGGAGACGGTGAAGACCAGACTTGAGCAGTAGCGCACCGACACCACGTTGTTGGGGTGACCGGCCAGGGACATTATCTCCTGACCCGTCACCAGGTTCCACACCTTGCAGGTCCGGTCTGCGGGAGGACGGCGCCAGACATTAGACGCGATTAGAGGCAAAGGGAGCATGCTCAGAAGGGGAGGTCAAAACTAGAGCACCGGAGAACAGCTCAAGAACTTAGGTCCGAGCAGAGCTCACTGGTCGTCCAGAGAACCCGTTTGACAACAAAAGGCGACCGTGCCTTCCAATGCTCTTCCCACAGACTTACGCTGTGCAGCATCTGGTGACGCCTTTTAAAAAAAAACAACCGATCTTGTGCATTGTAGTGTTTGAATCAATCAATTTTTTCGACGTAATTTTATTTATGTGAAGGCCTGTGTGACTGTTCTGAGAAAGGTGCTATATTTAATAAATGTACTTCTTTACGTACAAGACTAACAGGATGTCTATCTTACAGTACAGCATACAACATATATGCCATTATTTAAAGTGCAGTACGTAGAGAGGGCAGCTACTGTATTTGTTGAAATAAGCAGCTGTTGGCATAAATGAGCGCTCCAGTGTAGCTGACTGCTTGTATATTTTAAGTTTTACTGTATGTACATGTCATTTGCTTTCATCACCTCATTTATCGACATGTTGTGCTTATGACAATCATAATTAATCCGCGTCAAGTTTTTTTTGCTGTTTATATGAGGTGTAATAAATCACTAGTGCTGTTAAGAAGGAGAGACGCAACGAATACTGACGAAGAGAATCCCGAGTGACGGAGGGAGGGAAGGAGGGGGGTGAAGGAAGGAAGGAAGGATGGAGGGAGGGAGGATCGTGGGAACTGACCTTTGGATCCGGTGAAGAGAAGGTCATCTGTGCAGTCGACACAGAGAACAGCTTTACTGTGTCCCTCTGCCACGTGGACGCACTGTAACGTCGCTGACCGGCCGCTCTTAGTGGACGGCACCGGGTTAATGACGCCCCTGGAAAACACACCCACTTCATTATCAACAGATGCAACATTTACAATAAGAGACACTAGTAATCTAAGAGGAGCAGAGATGTGAATCGGCGGAGTCATGCACAGCATGCAGCTCTCGCCGTGGATTAGCGTGATGCTGGAAATCAAAAAGAGAAAGAGTTGACATGGAGAGTCCGAAGGAAAGAAAGGAGAGAGACGTGAACAGTCACCAGGAACGAGAATCCAAAACACCCACCGTTACCTTCAGGCGCCTTTGCTTTCCAGCAAGCACAAGATAAACAACACCTGAGGAGACAACGAGCGACGATCACTGAAAGCGGCGGCGTTGGATCGTCGCGGGCCGCAAGTTCAATAGCATGGCAGGAACCCAGATCGATCACGTATTGGTCCGCTCATGTTGACAAACTGCAATCTGATGGGAGTGATTGTACAATGACTGCTCTCTTTACAGTTGTATCTATCAGTATCAGTGGAGAGGCAGGAGGAGGTGGGCGGCGAATCAAACGTCCGGACGTCGCTATCCACCAGTTGTGGATGAATGAAGTTCAAATGGCCCGGGAGTGTGAAAAATGAAAGCTCCGCTGAAACGGAAAAAAAGGGCCTAATGAACAGAGAGGATTGCTGAGACTCGGTAGCCGTAATAAGCTTAACAGAGCACACAGTCTGGGTTTCCATTGATCCCAGGTTATCAAATCTTTGTGTTCAGCCACGTCATCTGGTCGTGTGTCGGGCTCTCGCACAAGGACGCGGCGGCGGCGGCGGCGTGGGATGAAACCCCTGGAGGACTCTGGTTAACCAGATCAACTGCTCCTCGGCCTTGCAATCACGCTCAAACCCCCGCGAGCTTCGTCCATGCAAAAAGGAAAAGAAACGAAAAGTAGGCTGAGGATGAGAAAAGGCTGGAATACACCCCGTGTGCACCGGTGTTCTACATTCGCCGCAACCCCCCGTACACAAGAGGTGCAGTCTTTAAAAAAAAGCACCACGTGACAAGAAAAATACATAAAGTTATACTTGGGTGGGTCGGAGGGAGGACGTGAAACAGCGTGGTGGACGGTGTGGCTGGAGCACAGGTGGAGGCATCCGTTCAGCCTGGAACGGAAGGGAATAAACTACTTCGAGTTCCATCCGTTTTTTTCCGTCGTAGTTACTTATTTGGTCGAACTTAAGTTCAAGCGGAGCTAGTGCCTCCTCACGAAGGCATTTAAAAACTGCAATAATCATGTGACTTCGGGTCTGCTAGTATATAATACGGGACCGTACCCGAGGTGAAGAGTAAAGTAGAGTGAAGAGTAAACTATTGGCGGTTTATTCTGTAGCAATGGAAAGCTGACAGGACTGTCCATTTCTACACAGCCACACTTACGCATTTACAAGCTGAGAGCTTATTTTGTGCTTTTTTTATGCATTTTAAAAATAAATCTGGCAGCTGACTTTCCAAAAACCCAAATGCACTGATAAGGAACCATTCCAGGCCAATCCCTACTGCACCATCATGTCCACGATAATGTAAACGACCCTAAACATTGTTTCGTAATTATTGCTCTCTGTTATTTTAAATGTTCCTTTAATTGTTAAGTGCATCTAGGCCATGTCAAATGGTGATTTTACACGACATGTTCCCCCCCTGCCACGTGTTGAACGAGAATCTAGTTACTAGATGTTTACCCGTCACCGGCAGGTCTGTCCAAACTGCTTTCCTATTGCACTCATTTACAACTGATGGGAAGCAAAGCAACGGCTGCATGGAAGGTGGAAAAATACATCTGCACACATATGATACGCTTTGTAAATAAATGATCGGTAATCATACGCCTTCAAACGTGAGCTTCCACTCGTATGGTATCAGGACAGTTACCTAATAATAATAATAAAAGTGATGACAATACTACTCTATGAAATCAAAACGCGTTTCCTTAATGTAGCCATGACACGTTCGCCTCATGGCTACATTAAGGAAATACACCTTTACTCCAGAAACGAGGCGCTGGCCAGCATTTGACAAACTGACAGATCTTGGAGTGGACTGCCCCTGCTCATCCCTAGCAGCTCTAATCGGACTCCCTGGCAGGCTCGTGTCAATTTGCCTTATCTTGAGTTCTTTACTTGTAGGACACGTGCCGTACGCCCCCAGATACCCCTGTCATATGGTTGAACTCCACGATGTGGTTACCGGGACGAGCGGCAGGAGCGAGAGAGAGTGGAAGTGCTGGGCTGCTCTTCGGGGCTGCTGTGAAGGAAGAGTAGCGCTGCCAGTTAGGCCGTGGCATAATTCAAGTGTGTGCTAAGCTGTTTACGCACTGACGGCGGAAGTGTGGGAGGACTGCAGGAAGACAGACGGGCAGCGCATATGCTGCATTCACGTCATAGGCGGGCGATCGTCAAGACAGCTCGACAGTGAAGTGTTCACGCAGTCGGAGTGGTCGTCTGAAGCTGCACACGACATCACCGTGGTGTCCTGCTCACTCTGCTGCACTAGGCTTATCGGCTTGGACGTTTCACCTCAGTGTCATTCTGTTAAAAAGTGGCTCCTGTCTCACCACAAAACCCCACAATAGAATCTTACCACACCCTAGAGAGATTTAGTAGCATGGTTTCACCAAATTAAAATTGAAAGGGCGTTATAATCCTTCCAACAGACCCTCCTCAAATGTTGGCAAGCGGAAGCATTTGTTTTTTTAGAGGCTGTTCATTGTAACAAGCGAAAATGTCCTGCAGAAAGCAGTTTTTGTTAAGCTGTAAAAAAAATAAAAAATAATAATAATACTTGCAGCTTAAATTTAACAATAAGCCGATGTTGCGTGAATCAATAATGCTCAGACACCAGAGGAAAAAAAACAATTCTTCTTCTTAGATTCTCATTCATTAAAAATGTCATGTTTAGCCAGAGGGTGGTTGCAGAGTAAATGCGTCCTGGGGCCCAATGCGCCAAACACACAGTGTAACTGTCTGGTCAGGGATTCTTTCTTCACATGTGAGTTCCTTCTCTGTCCCCATGAATCCTTTACAAGTCAAAAAAAACGAAAAAACGAAAAAATTATTCGGAGTCAATAGAGTGGCATATATGCTATAATATATAGCTATATGACACGAATGCAGGGATATTCAGTTCTCGTTCTGACCACATGCACTCACAGACTGAACATGCCTGTTTCAGGTTGGCAAACAACACATTAAATACTTATTACTCAGTATCATTTACATTGAAATAAGATGAATTTATCAACTGTATAAAGTAATCTGTAATACATATTGTATATTCTGAGATAACATGATGGAAACTAGACAACTTTTTTAGTAAGTTGTCTTCAGGTGAGCATTTCTCAACAGACAAAGCCAGTTAGCTCGGCAACAGTCGCCCTCACAAGAACGCAGTCATCAGACGGAAGGAAGGAGAAAGGACAGTCTCGGTGAGTAAAATATGGATTATATACTGTATAGACCGGCAGCAGACGGATTCATTAGCAAGTTGAACACTGAATTTGAGTCAAAAGTACCAGGAGTGAAAATTAAGATTAGCACTAATTATCATTGCATAACGGCTTAGAGAAGAGTCCTAATATCCAAGGTAGGCAGGAAAAGTACGACTTTGAATTCAGCATAGAACTTGGCAGGTCAAAGGTTATCACACCAGGCATTCAGCTTTGATGAGTCAGTGGAGGCCACATGCTTCTCCAAAAGTAGGAAACGCAGAGAGTAAGTAGAGGAGCTCAAATTCAGTTATTTTTTGGGCTTTTTTTTCTCCGGGCTTCGCAGCCACAACGTCGGCAGCGAGCTCTTACTGTTTAATCTCCTTGACCTTTGCCCTGTCAGCTGCCGCATGCGCCTTGTCATAGGTCTTCCTGCGAGCGAGCGGGGAGGGCTCCGGAGCTCGCTTTTCCACGCCGGGCGAAGTTCTAGAGCCAGAACTGAGCGTTCAGTTTCATCAATTCGTCCACAGACAACACAAGAGACAGTATACAGAAAACAAAAGTGAAACAACACGAGGGATGTAAAACGAAACACAACGTAATGGTCACGGTGAGGGCGTGAGCATGCAGTACGCACAGAAACACAGTTACCTGATGTAGCAAGTCCCCAAACAGCGGTGGTTCTTCTTCAAGCTCATGTTTAACTACTGAGCATACTGTGTCGGTTTTGTGCTACTCTTAAGATATAGTTTCCACTCCATAATCTGATGGATCACTGTCAGATCCTGCTCCCTTTTACATACGTGTCAGTACAGGTTTGAAGCATGGCCTTAGGTCAACCAGTTAAAGAGGTCTGGTTAGTATTTTTGCTTTTGGCGTGTAACTCAGCTTTAAAACGGAATAAGAAAGGTAATTAATGCGCCGACAATATCTAATAAGCTGTGCAAATGTTAATATGTGTTCCTCTCTACACGCTTTCACCTCAAAAGGACTCATGGAGGAAGGCACAGTATGGCCATTTAATGTATAGAAAGGAGGCTCATGAATAATGTGAGACACCACTAAATAAAGCAGAGGATGTCGCAGCAACGTCAAACATGCAGGCAGCGCAGAAGTGGCGGAAAAAATGTGTTAGCGAAGCGCACCGAGGGGGGGGGGGGGTCGCGCTGGACTTACATGCTGCCCATTTTAGAGGAAAAGCCAGGGGAGAGCGCGGTGTAGTCCCTGACTGACGAGCCTGATGTGTCCATGTCCCCTCCCCCATCGGGTGTCTCAGCTAATGGCAGCATCGGACTGGAGAAGTCCGCAGTGGGTGCGTCAGGGGCGGAGTCAGAGTTGGCGTACAGCAGCTCCATCTGGGTGGTGGTCCTCCTCCGAGCCTGGACAGAACAGGTACGTGGAAATTAAGACAAGTAGGAATTAGGGAGGAGAGTGATGACTGATGCAGAGGTCGAGGCATAGGCGCGGTGAAACAGTTTAATACCTTATTCCTCGTTTTGGTCTCGCCACAGAGTTTCATGAGGTCTGATGCAAAAGTACTGGAAGGAAAACATATATATGTCATATGCTAGTATCAGTAAACGTAAAACTACTTGTGTAAAAACACACCGGGCAATCATAAAATAACAGAAAGATTTAACCAAAAGACAACATAGGATGAGATAACATCCTGAAACTTGTCAAGCAGACAAGTTTGAACACATTATTAATAAAAGAATTCAACAAATAAAGCACGGTAAAACATAAAATACAACATCAATAGTGTACATGTATATAACAATACAATATACATATTAAAAATAACATTTCCTAATAGAGCATAAAAATGTTTCAGTATATAACCTATTGTCTTTTAAACAGACTTAATGAAACATGTTGGCGAACATTAAAGATATATATAGTAACATAGCATGATGGAGCATAGTGACACATTGAGTATCTGTACATGATGAAACAAGATAACAGGATACAGTAAATAAATATTAGTAGGTATAATAACATAAGGTACTCACGTCCCCTCTGCTGAAGGGCTCTGGGCAGACTCATCGCTGCTGCTATCATCCCCATTTTCTGTCAAATGAGATCAATGGAATAAAAATTAAAATCACAAAGTACCCTCTTGGCTGATGAAACTGAGATGACGGCTGAATGAGTTTTCTGCGACACTTTTTCCTGAACAGATAATTTATGAACTCTCTCGATTTCAGGGTGAAGCAATACTCTTCGTTTTTAATCAAGAACAACTGGCCAAACTGCATGTGGAAAAGATGAACGAGGTAAGCAGATGAGGGCGGTATCAGGACAGTGCCATGCCGTCTTATCAACTAGGAGAAACTTTGTCCTCGCAGAGCTCAATGTGATCGGATGGATTGAAAAAGGTGAGAGGTCAGAGGTCAAGACAGCTGTCAGGTGGGGACGGTTGCAGAGAGAGATGTGTGGGCGACTTGAGGCAAAGGCAGAAGACTCTACAAGAGACAACAAGGTGGAGGACTGGAAGGAATCATTAGTCCGCCGCTCACAACTGGGGTCAGCTGACCTACGGGGTCCGACAGAGCTAAACTAAACCCCAGGTTTGTGGGGTTCCTGTGGAAGGGTTGGGGGTTATCAGGGTGCTAAAGCATGGAGGCTGCAGCACATGGTGAGCTGGGAGGAGGAGGAAGAGCGTGTCCAGACGAAGGGAAGTGAGGGGTCAGCAGACAGATGGAGGGAAGCCTGGTTGCATTGCACCTCATGCGCCTGTTCACGTTATTGTTTAGTTAGTTTTGCAAAGTGCAAAGGGGAGGAACCATGCATCCATTACACAGGTAGGAGTCTAATGTGGGTTCACTTACCAGCCGGGATGTTACCTAGCTCTGTGAAAACATAAGGAAACAAAACAAAAAAGAAAGAAAAAGAAAAAGAAAACATGGGGGAACAGAAAAAAGGCAACGCACAAATCAAAAACACATTCCCCCAAAATTCTAAATAAATAAATGAAAAAATAAAATGAATTTAATAAAGTGCATCTACTGTAAAAACAGAGCATCCTACTGAACAGACGCTGGCGGAAAAAATACAACATCCACAAATTTGGTTGAAAAACGATTCCCGCCACACGAAAGTGGTGGAATTTGAGTGATTTTGTGCAAGTCAGCGTCTATTCACCAGAAGGCAACAGGCAAGAGCCTTTCAATAGGCCCCATCATGCAACTGACTAGTAACCCAGTCCACTTCCTGAAAGGCCCAAATGCTTCATTACAGAGAAACAAAATGATCAACATGGAAGAATCAGATCATCCCACTTTTACTTCACGTGTGACTACTGACGCTTTCAGGGGGGGGGGGGCGAGTTGTGGGTCCTTATCTCCCCTCCACCCAATTGCGCGGCGCATTTACCTTGCAGAGCGTTCCCCAGCAGAGCGTCCAGCTCCGGGTTGAACTCGGCCTTCTCCTTCAGCATGTGAAAGAGCAACTGGTTCTGTGTGGCGCTGGTGATCTCCGTCTGCTTCAGCCGGCCCTCCATCACCTTCACCTGGGACTCTTTCTGAGCCGCCTGCAGACCCTGGAGACGCCGCAACTCGGATATCAAACGGTGCTGGCGTTCACATCTTGTCTGTATTTTACATTTCTGGTCGGATTTGGAAGCTTTTTTTTTTTTTTTGACATAATACATAGTAATCTGCACAAGTCATCATCTAGATGTTTATACCAGTTTGAAGGTGATGAGTTTTTTCAAAACATTTACTGTCATTTTAAAACTTAAGAACTGGACAATGAAACACATGGAAAAAAACACACTTTAAATGCATCACGTTTAAAAATGTATTTCATGTCATCGAAGAGTAGAGAATTTGTCATGGACACCAACAAGAGGAGCAGGTAAAAATTAGTATCGGTACCTTGTTTATGGCCATTGACATAAAGTGGTCGAGGAGGAAACGAGCCTCTGCGAGGGTACAGGAACCAATCACAGCGGAGACGTCCACGGTGTCGCCCTCCTCCTGGAAACGATGACCATGAATGGTAATTCTTTGTTAAAACTTTGTTAACATCATTTTTCTAACTTCTCTCAAACTTCAAATTTCTCAGCAAATACCTTCCTCGGAAATTAGTTTTTTAATAGCACAGGAAACAGCAGTCAAAAGAAGCTGGCGACAAGAAAAATCTCTTCTCCATTCATTAACTCATCTTTTAGACCAATCAACTCATCATGCTTTCTCACCTTGGTTTCCTCCATCTGCATGATGTTGGCCTGACAGTCTGCGATGCTGTCGTTGATGTAGTCGATGTTGGCGGTCAACGCGTCCACTTCCTCGTTGATGGGAGGCATTGCCTTCTCGGCCTCCGGCCCCTCCCTGACGAGCCTGTCCCTTTTCCTGATTACTTTCTCCTTGCGCTTGGTCAGCTCCTCCCGTTGCTATAAACGCAGACAGACGCAACACGTTCACACTTACTCCTGTTGTACTAGACCACTGATGATGATGATGATGAATAAAGCAGCAACAAGGAAACAGAGGAAGAAACAAAAAACAACAACACATTGTGTCCTTCACAAGAAGATCCTAACATTCAGGCCCATCCACCACTGGCCATGTCACCTTTGACCTTGTGAGTTTTCCCAACACACTTGTTCCGTTCTGAAGGTTTCCCAGTTCACGACAGAAAGTTATTTTTGACAAGAGATTTACTCTGCAGGGAGACCTTTGAGGTTTCTATCCGGCAGCAGCAGCTAGATCTGACACACACGTCTCCGAGACGTCTGCCAGGCAACCGTTTCGATTCTGCAGGGAAAGTTGCGCAAATCAAAAAGATTTTAACGTCTGTACTGGGATATTTAAAAAAAATGGAAAGCCACTGACGAAAGCAGATGTTCAAAATGTATAATTAAGTGCGCTACTGTTGCATGTATGTTCAATATATGAATGTCTTTTCCTTAGTAAACACAGTGAATGTTTTTGGTAAAGCCCATCACAGTTGTTTACA
Source organism: Scophthalmus maximus (assembly GCF_022379125.1). Taxonomy (NCBI): domain Eukaryota; kingdom Metazoa; phylum Chordata; class Actinopteri; order Pleuronectiformes; family Scophthalmidae; genus Scophthalmus; species Scophthalmus maximus. The sequence continues at coordinate 3,382,290 of NC_061521.1, read as the reverse complement.
GCCCCCCCGGGCCACCAGATACAACATGTCTTCCCCCTGCCGTCGTGCACTGTCCCAGCTAACCCGAGGTTTTCAAGCAGGTGACCTTTTAGCCTATGCCCTGCTCGTCTTGACTCCTTCACTTCTGCACTCTGTGTAAAAATCCATCCCCAGACCGTCCACGTGACTGTGCCCCGCCGCGGGACTCTACCTTGAGCAGGCGGTTCATGTCCGCCTCCATGTTGGAGATGGTCATCCTCTGCATGATGACGTCGCAGATCCGCCGCTCCAGGGACTGCCATTTATTACGAGCAATTCTGGTGGAGTAGACACCGACTGTGCGCCTGTAGGAAGAACTGCATACGTGCGTAGGAGTAGGATGTTATTGATCAAGCAATTGAATGGTTTCAAAAACATGAATGCACATTCAGGGATGATTTAAATGAACACATTCCAGAAGTGGTTAACAAGGAGGCTAAGTTGATTCCATAATATGGAATTATGTCATAAAATCAAAAAAGGCTTATACAAAGACAATTCTATGTTTTTAGGGGGTGAGAGGATTTGATTTACTACGATTAATAGCATCAGCCTTCTTACTCATGAACACTTTTAATGTTGTAAGGATAAGGATGGGCATATTTTGCCTCTGTATTTCGTAGTTTTTTCCGTATCTGCCTTTTATGGAAACGTCAATGTGAACCATGACACACGCTGACTCACCGACTGCCGTAGGGACCTGTGCTGCTGGAGGAGTACATGCGCCCGGACGGGGGTCTGTGGGGGGAGTCCTGGGCTGGTTCTGGGAGATTGACTTTCCGGATGACCTTACCGGAGGTAGGCCTGGCCTGCCTCCTCAGAGCAGTCACCTGACACACACACACACACACACACACACACACACACACACACACACACACACACACACACACACACACACACACACACACACACACACACACACACACACACACACACACACACACACACACACACACACACACACACACACACACACACACACACACACACACACACACACACGAGTTATACCCATACATCAAAAAAAGCTGCATTTTTCCTTTTCTACAGGCATTAGAAAGAAACTTGTCACTTGTGAGCCGAGGAATATGTGCATTAGTTAAGTCAAGTTGAAAGTACAGAGGTGCATAAAGCTGCTCACCTCCTCAGTCTTTCTCCTCAGGATGAGTTCCTGCTGCCTCTTCTGAGCCTCCAGTAACTTGAGCTGATGCTGAGGAAGAAAATAATTACAGTATTCTAACTGATGGACTGATGGCCACGTGAAGCCGAAGAGGCCGTAGAGGGCCCGCCATTCGCCCGTCACTCACCTCTTGCTTGCGCTGGTCTTTCTTCAAGGAAGCAATTTCGCGGTTTCGGCGCGATTCGTTCATCCTGTTCTTCTCCTGCTGCTCCTTCATCTGCTTCATGAGACGGACCTAGCACAGACAAATAAACAACAAAAAATATCTTTCACACACAAATATCGAGACAAATATCCAGGGTGCGATTATCCCGGGTTGGGGTGCGTGGGATTTCCCCACTTCTGGTCTTCATATCCCCACCTCTGCTGAATTATTTTCATCCTAAGTGAGAGAAAATTCTTCCATGCACTCTCTACAGCACAGTACTAACACGACCAAGCGTACGGTACCTTGGTTTTCTTCATTTCTGCCACATCCATCTGCAGCTTCTTCAGCTGCTTCTCGTACTGGGACTGGTTCTTCAGCAGGCGGGCGTGCTCCTTCTGAGCAGAGTGGAGCTTCTGGAGCTCCTTGTTCATGACGCTCAGCTTCTTCTCGTACTCGGCCTTGATTTTGCGAGACTTGTCCTCCGTGCCGCTTTCTACTGAGTCTGAAGTATGCACACAAAAAAAAAAATATAATTCAGTGACAATTGATATTTCATAAATGAAATAATGCCATGAAAAGTTTTAAATTATTCATAACTCAATAGCTTTTGGTTTTCATCTCTAATGATTGATGTTGGAAACCTTGATCTCAAGTCTTTTTTTTAATAGGCTGAAAATCCGCATCATACAAAGCTTTGACCTGTCACTGCTGACCAACATAGATCTAAGTGTCATCATCTGGCTGCTGGTAGATTACATCTACAACTGGTTTCAACTGATTCTCTTAAGTACAAAAAGTGTGAAGCATTCTGCTACGTCCTTCTTTCATTATTAAAGAACAAAATCTGAGATCGAACATGTGGGGTAACATATACAATCTTCTAAAGTTAGACAAGTAACAGGGTTCCTACACAATTTCCATTTCAAAATTCCAGACTTTTCGGTAGATTTTTCGGACCATATTTGAAATCTGCGTAAAAATAGCTGCATTTTTATTAAGTAAATATTATTATATGAATAAATCATTTAAAAATCCAACTCATCATATTCCATTCTGACTGTGTAGCTATAATGTTGCACGTCATACACAGAAAGTCACGGTTTCTGCAGATTGATATTGAAATATTGATACTTCCAATTCTGATGTTACCTCTTCGAGGAATGATTCTCAGATTAAAATATTGATATTTAAACTCAGTAATTTTGGGTAGGTGTGTATTTTATCATCAACAGGGGAACAGCAGTACAAAGTAACTAACCATCACCAAGATACTCTGAATAATGCCCGGTCGATAAGAACTACTTATCCTTCCGCCGGTCACAGTCATATGTGAACTACAGCTCTGTAGATACAGTAGTGACAGTGGCAGGTACAGAGTGTGTTGCTATGGTGACATTCATCACTGACCGTGGGAAAATGTTTCAAGAGACTAGAGAGATTGAGACGGAACGAAAATCTTTGGAGTCTGTTTAGACTTCAGTCTGGCACAAATATTTTTCCACACTCTTTTCTTTTTTCCATTCTTATCCAGACCTGGAGATGACTAAAATCAAATTCCATTGTTTCCATACTGCGTAGGAACCCTGAAGCAGGAAACTCAAATATACTTTCAGACTGACCTAAAAGGGTAAGGGAACCAAAACCGACAAATGCCTTTTGGTGCATTTTTATCTGCACTGCCTGGGCGGATGGATTAAATTATAGACAGTGCAATGCTCAAGACCACCGAGTGATACACGACTCCCCCTCCTGGCACCATTGTCTTACTCATGTTTTGCAGGACCCGGTCCCTCTCCAGCTGCGTGTCCTTGATCTTGCACTGCAGCATCATCAGCTTCTGCTCGTACTGCTGTTTGAGCGTGTGGAGGCGCCGCTGGCTGTTTTCCAGCTCATCGATCAGCTTCTGCTTGATGGCGATCTCACAGGTGATGTTGGCCAGATCTGCCTGGTAGTTCTCTGTTGGACACAGACGGTCAAATTCAGCCTCAACATGCAGAAGGGAGGGGAGAGAGAGCACAACTATACACTGCGTGTGGGATTTTTAATTAACACCGTGTGCCTCTTTGGAATAGTTTCTTCTCAGATGAGCAGCGTTTTTCGGTTGGCACTGTGCTGGTCCGCGGTCCCACGTCGAACACGCTCAACATGAATCTCATCCAAACCAATTTATTTCGGTTCCAGCTGACGAAGAAATGAGCTGCCAACAATTATCTGGCCTCTTTTCATTTTCTTTAGCAAAGTTGAAACTTGTTTAGTTTTTTTTATGTTACGTCGGCCGTAGAGGTTGACTTCATGCAGCGACTGACTCATCACATCAGGAGATCTTGTCAGCCAGTTTTTAATTGCAAGATGGTGTGAAAACAGAATTTTGGGGCACTGCGCTTCTATTACTGTTAGTATGAGACTTCCTGTCTCCTGAACGCAGTTGCAACTGTGTTTCTGCTCACGTTCAGTAACCCACTGATGCACTTGTACCCTCCCCCATCATCATTTAGTCTCACAATAGTTCCTAACTATGTGTAGCCATGTTGTATTAAACATTTCATATTTCATAGCCTAAGAAATTCAATTTGGCAATCACAGGTGTAATCGCGCTTGTTGCAGTTTGTTGTTTGTTTCTAAAAAAAATACATTAGAACAAATACCCCAAAACAATTATTGTAAGATGGTAGTGTTGAATCAGCATGAGAAGCACAGGTTCTTTATTTGAGGAGCCGGTCTGACAGCTCCCCCTTGTGGACACAACCTGCAGCCTACCTAAGGAAACATGAGTGAGTTGGGGAGTTGTTTACAGTCCGTTCTGTGTTCTGAGAAAGAGAGAAAAGAAGGAGAGAGGGAAAGAGAGAGAAAGTGAGGAGTCAGACGTTTTCCCCAGATACCTTTTTCATCTGACTCAGAGTCAGATTCATCAGAGCTCTCTTCCACATCCATCTCCTCCTCTTCCTCCTCCTCTTCCTCCTCTCCGTCTTCGTGGTCGCTGGCCTCCTACAGTACAGACAAACAAACAAGTCAATATCGGAATGTACTGCTCAATGTATTGTAATGCCGACTCAACATAGAGAGATGTCAATCGCACCATGTCTGCGTCCTCACTGACTCGCTCCGTCATTTCTTTCTCGGTGCCCTTTTCTTGCTCGTTGTCAGGGATTTCCTCCTTGTTGACACTGAAAGATTTCAGACATGGCAAAGAGTCAGACACATGAATATCAATTTGTTTTAGCAAAAAAAAAACTTGGTTACCAAGTGGACTGTAAGTGTAGCTTCATCTGTGCTGTGACACACGGGCACATTAAGCAGATTTTTAAAGCAGCAATACATCTGTGGTTACTAACAAAATTTGTTTGGGATTGGTATCCGTCATTTTTGCAAATAAGCTTTTTAATGGACATTAAAAGGGATTAAATTGACTGTGCTTTTTATGAGATAATGCATCGTTTACAATACAACACATACAGAGGCGAATTATCTAATGGAATGGTGAGCTGATTATTACGGTGATTTTCTATAGCTTATTTGAGAAAAAGACGGGAGTACTTTTCTGACAAAAGGAGGGAGGCATTTCATAAGAGTCTGAAGAAAAACCAGCAAAGGCGAAGAATAAAAAGGGCGTGAAGAGAAAATGCAGCAAAACAGGAAGTTTGTGAACCAACTCCACGAAGCAGATCTGTTGGATAAATAATTTATCCAAACGCAGAGGGCTAGCAAGGTTTAGGTGGTGTTTCACACGAGACCATCTGGACAGGTTGACCCGAAAGAAAAGGTCAGATTAACACACAGAAAAAGAAAAGAGGGACTTGTCATCGGGTTTTACATTGTTTGAAAGCATTTTACGCAAAGGCCAATAAACACAGTCTGGCAGAATTTGGCCCATTTTGCCTCGGGTGCTCCTTCAAGACATTTTTGAATGTTTCAGACATTCATCTCTAGATTTTAGGAAAGGATGAATGTTCTCATGAAGAATCACAAACTAGGTAGTTATGAACATTGAATATATCGTGTTGAAAATTTCCAGGTTGACTTGAATACTTATTACAAAGTCAGTGAAAACCACAAAACGATGCAATAGAAAGCAGGGATGTAGGATGAATGAAACCAATGAATGAGCAAAGGGATTCACACAGAAGATCTAAAAAAGAGATCAAGGTTTAGTAAAAGGGTCAAAATGTCGTTTGATGGAGGTGAGGTGGTGCTGCTGCTGCGGCGGCGTGTTTCACTGTGGGGAAAAAATACCTGCCGACAATAAATAAAAAGTCAAATTAAAATGCTGAATTGGGTGAAGCGGGTGGGGGGTGGCAGCGGGAGGGTGGGAGCTCTGACAAACCTGGCGTCCTCAACCTCTTGCACCACATCCTCCCTTTCCTCCCTGTCTCTCTCCTCCAACAGCTGCTGGAGTCTTCAGGGAGGGGTCAAGGGTCAAACGAGAGAAGGAAGCAAGAGATGGACGAAGGAAGGAAGAGTGGTCAGAGGAAGCTCTGCACTTACAAACCCCACCCCCCTCTGAACAGCACAACTCTGATCATTTTCAATCGGGAGCCTCTGTTCCATCACTACTCATGAATTCGTCGCACATATTTGATCGACATTAATTTGTAAATGAGTCCAATCCAATTTCACAAAATTATTTCATTTAGGAACGTCCCATGTCCCATGACTGCCCAAAAGCCTGAAAACCATAAAATATACATGTTCCCATTGAGCACGTGGGAAATGTCTCTAATTAGCAATATGTGATTAGGGACATGCCTTGGAAATAAATATGTGCTTTGGGATAAAATCATAAAAGAAGCGCCAATCCACTTTGAACCTTGTTCAGATGTGAGCACAGATGAATATGCAACGAGGCGTAGAAGCCAGATGACCGACCAAATCCGATGTCACATGTTTTGTTGATGACAAATGACCCTCGACGAATCCCATCACGGTACCTCTTCTTTTTCTTTTTCTCCCGTTTCTTCAGCTTCTCCAGGTCTTTCTTGGCCAGTTCGATTATGTCAGACGTCTCCTTCTCGGGGGCCAGCAGCGAGGAGGGGAACGAGCCGGAGCCTCCGAAGAACGTCTGGCGGTTGGAGGCGCGAGACAGATTCTTCCTCAGATTCTCGTTCACGGCTTCGCTCTCCAGGAGTTTGGCCCTGAGGATGGAATTCATCAGACCCAGGGTAAACGGGGGTTTGTACTTACACAATGCTCTGGAGTTCATTTTTGTTATGTGTGGCAAGACTTAAGAGGAGCATATTCCAAAATGGTTTCCTTTTAATTATTCTCACACTGAGGCAAACATTTCTAACTTTGAAAACCCCCAAAATAGACTCAATCAGAGACATAAGTACGGAAAAAAAAAATTGCAGACTATAAATCTGTGCAAATTTAAGCTCCCACGTTCCAGTTTATAAGGCACACCTTTCTAATCCTCATGCAGTCTAAATAGTGCACCAATAAATCCTATCCTCATGGAGTAATAATGTTCAGTTATGGTTGGTTTTGATTCAACTTCTCTGAATATTTTTGAGACTGCAGTTTATCCTCACTCACTACCAGTGGTGTCAAGTTTTAGGTGCCAAAAGTTTGATATACAGTGGACATAAATCAAAACCTGCTTCACTCCCATGGGAGGTGGTTCGAGTAATAAAACCAAACTTATCTACAATGCTCGATAGAAAACATAACTATCATTTTTCATCCCTCACACGAATTGCATCCGAGTAAAAAATAAAACAACCCATAGTACTCGCACTATCTACAGTAAGAGGTGTTCACCTGAGGTCTTCAATCTCTTTGATGTAACTGTGAATCATGTTTCCGATTTCCTCCGTGCCTCCTTCACCTGGGACAGAAACAAGACACAGTTCGGCTGAGGGAGATGAAGAGAAAAAATGGCTTCCCATTTTCCAACAGAACATATGAGGGCATATCAAAGCAGAAGACCGATAGATAAGTGGGACTTTGCGGCCTTACCCGCCCTGGCGAGTGCCTGGTTGGCCTGGTCACTAAGCAGCTGGGTGAGCCGCGCCCTCTGAGCATCGATGGTCTCCTGCATGGCCTTCACCCGCACCCTCAGGTTGCTGTTCTCCGTCTGCAGCATGGAGTTCTCGTGGAACATATCGCTGAAGCTCTCCACACCGTCCTCACCCACCAAGCGTTTACCCTGCAGGGGGGGGGAGGAGGGGAGGAACGGGTTTGAAAACTAGGGTATTTATTTAGGGCTTAGGAAAAAGGGTTTGTTTCTAGAGTCAAAGAAAGAACACATTTAAAAATGTTTATGACATCAAATGCTCCCTCCTCACCGCCTTGTACTCCATCAGCTCCATCTGCAGTCGAGCTATTTCTGTCCTCAGAGCGCTGATCTGCTGGCTGGCCTTGTCCTGGTTCACCATGACCTTGTTCTTGATGTTCCGGGCCCGGTTGGCATATTTTAATGTGTTCAGCGTCTCCATGAAGTCACGGTCAGACGGGCTGATGCACGCGATCATCACCGTTTGGCTTCGAGAGGGAGGGGCATATTTTATTGTGGGTTTCCACTTTTATTATTTTTCCTGCTATACATTCTATTATCTTGAAGGTGACATGTTATGCAGAAATCACTTTTTGGCTGGCTAAACCCTACAGCCTGGCTCTGAACAACTGGTTCACATTTCTCTCCCACTGCGATGTCACAGTTGGACTCTTTTGGGGTAACCCCACCTGCAATCTGAGAATCTCCATTTCTCTGATGAAGGGGCGTGACATTTCCTACACATTTTACAATGGGTTAACAATCACAACAGACTGGGCCAGCTGGCCAATCAGAGAAGACTATGTTTTATCGAGGGGAGGGGCTAAAAGAAATAAAGCCGTTTTAGACTGAGGGTGAAAAGAGAAGCTGCAGGAATGGAAAGTATAAGACCACTGATGCCTTTTCTGAACATTAGGGCATGTAAACCTTTTGGTGACCCAAATTAAAAGTATGAACCTGAATATGAGCATAATATGTCGCCTTTAATACAAAACATAAATTTGAACGTTACTATCTCGATGACTGAAATGTCCATGCTTTCACATTTTGGATCTGAAGGTGTTTAATATTCTTCCTGTTCCAAACCAAACATATTCTTTAACTGCCAATTCATTCCTGCATTAATGTTACTGCAACAAGTTGTGCAGTTAAAGTCTGACTATTGTATAGTCTTAACAGTTTTACGGATTTCAAATTGAAAATTATACAGGTGGTAAATCTTGAAAAAGGTGAGATGAGAAACCTGTTTCCTCCTAACGAGTCCTGCAGGAGCCGGGTGAGTTTGGAGTCTCGGTAAGGCACGTGTGAGGAGCGCTTGCTCCGGTCGCCCAAAGCACTGATTACATTCCCCAGAGCAAGCTGCAGCAAAAGAGTGGGGAGAGGAAGAGGCACATGTTCACAAAAAAGGACCTTTTCTGGGTACATGTACACGTCTTTACAAATAAAACCCTACAAAACGGTTAAAGGCGCTTTATATATGCCTGAAAGAACATTTATGTTGCTAAATTCAGTCGGTCATTGCTTATGTTGTGGCCACTAACATAAGTTAACCTCTACTACCTTCAGTTTAGATGATGAAAATCCAGCCACTAGATGGCAGCACCACCCTAGACTCACAGCGTCCTCTGAGAGGAGCTAGAAGCTCACCAGTCCACAGTTGATGGAGATGCCCTCTTTGGCCCGATCGCCCGTCGCTCCGGTTCTCTTCAGCCTCTCGGAACCGGCCAGGTCCACAAAGTGGAACTTGGCCGTCAGCGTCTCGTACTCGTCGAGCTCAGAGTTTCCATTGGAGACTTTGTTATCCGTCTCGTTTTCTTGCTGAGGGACAGTGACAACCACACAAACGCAATGAGTGACACAGCATTATTTTCAGTGTGTTTCCTTCATCATAGTCCCAACAGCGGGTTTTGTCTTGATCTTTTAGGGGAATCGCTGTGCAAAATGAGGCAGAAGCTACATGGGAAATATGATGCCTACTCTTACAAATGGACCAACTATAAACCATGATGACAAAAGTTTTGGTTCATTTTTGATTCATTTGTTAGCAAAAGTATTTATATTTTTATACTTATATTTAAAATACAGTTTCAAGCATTATAATGAAGATTTTGATCAAGGGAAAACTGAGATCAACAGCGTTTATCTATAGTAACTAAATAAATTAAATCAAGGTATGGTCATTTATGGAAAATGCATTAAAACTAAGTTGAAAACAATCTTCTAGTTGAATATGAGGTGTATTTTCTTCCCTCAGCTTTGATCATCTATGTTTTTGTATTTGAAATTAAAATTGCATTTCACGGATGTTGGTCGGCGTGAGACGGCACTCACATTGTCGGAGGCACAGACGCGGACTTGGCACAGGTGGATGGTGAAGATGGCGTGCGATCGCGAGCTCTGGACGTTCATCTGAGTGCTGGCTGTGGTGCGGGACAGGGCGCCAAGCTTCAGGCACTGCATCATCTGAAGAGGCGGAGAAAGAGTTTGAAATGTTAAGACAACAACAAACACTCTCTGGCATTTGGAAGGGTAAACATGGGATGAATAATAAAATGAATAATGAATAGGTAGTGTGTATTTGTAAAGGCCTCGAGCTGGTGAAGAGGTTCACAACCAGAGTTAATCTATTCAAAGCATTTACTCAATTATGCACAAAATGTTCATACATTTTAATCAACTACTTGGTGCTTGACAAAGAGGCAGTAACACAGTGTAATTCTGAATGTTTAATAGAGCAAAAAGCTTTTAATTTTAGTCAATATCCTTCCTGTCTTATTTTTCAATGACTGACACACACACACACACACACACACACACACACACACACACACACACACACACACACACACACACACACACACACACACACACACACACACACACACACACACACACACACACACACACACACACACACACACACACACACACACACACACACACACACACACACACACACTTACCTCAGCCTCCGAGGACACAGTCCGTGTGGTCACTCCTACTGTGTAGATTCCCCCGGTGGCGTCTTCGTGGATCTTAATGTGAGATTTCTGCTTCATGTCGCGCGTGGAGTCAAACAGGTCCAGAACTTCCTCGTTGTAAAGCTGCTCGGACGCAAAGCACAGAAGAAAAAAAAAAGCCAAGATGAAATCATCGAAGTTCACAGAGGATCTGAAGGTTTCATAGTTGAAACTTGTCACACTTTCTTGTCACTACTATGAATTGAATTTAAGATGAGAGCCAGAATTAAGACGCGAGACTAACAACTCCAGCTTACTTCTGACAAGTTAGGTTTGAAAAATGTGTGAATATAAAAGGGGGGAAACCTAAATCAAAATGTCACAGCTGTACTAACCATCTAAAACCTGTGCAGTGAAGAAATGAGAGCATAAACTGTTTCCAGGCCATTTATATACAGGTCCTAAAAATGAAGCACTTTAAAAAAGTTTTTCATCCTTTTGAAGGCGTGTAACTGTAGATTCTGATCTACAAACTAAAATACATATTTAGACATTAAGAGAAAGAGTTAAAATCAAAAAGAAAACCTTAAAACACAATCATTTTCTTAGTGTCAGACTGAAGTTTGACAACGTCCATTTTTAAATACAGTTTATGGAAGCACATGATTTCTGTGAATATCAGAATTTTTTTTAGCCACAACTCATCTGCCTCTCCAGTTCCACATCCAACAATTTGAACGCTGTCACCTCCTGATGGACCAGCACAACTGTCATCTCACATCATTCCTGTTAACTCTTGCTCATCCCCGCCCCCCCAACACCTCCTAGCCCCCGATGACTCGAGTACTTTCGAGTGATGGAGCACCGGTGTCACAGCTTGTTAAGCGAACGGTGTCAACGATATAAGCCTGACCCGTGACATCTCTGTACAGCCTGTTCTAATGCAAAGTGAGACAAAGATTTCATGTTGTCCGTTTCATTTAGTTGATCATTTTTGGCTGAAATATAGCAGGTTGAAATAAGAAAACATTGCTATTCGTGATTGCAGTGAGATGGGTGCGAACCTCGAGGAACTGGGCATTGATCTTAAACTCCGGAACGGGGCGGCCCTGCTCCTGGGCGGCTTGCCGCCGCTCCTCGATGCCCTTGAAGAGGTGATGGACGGCGCGGGGGATGATGCCCAGCTCCTCCTCTGAAATGTTGACGTCAAAGCCCGTCCCCATGGTGTAGGTCTTCCCCGAACCCGTCTGTATGGGGGAGGCGAAAATGTCACTCAAAAGAAGAAGCAATGTACACGATGCCGGGCGACAGCACTCCGCAAGACACAAGAACAATATGTGAAAACTGTGTGAAAATGCATTTGCCATTGAAGCCCCAAAGCTTTGAAGTGACCTTCCTGACATCGGGATAACAGCTTCATCTCAATGTTTAAAATTGGTGAATTACCCTTTTTGAAACCTAGTAAAACTCATCTGTTATAACTCTTTTAATTGAATGATATGCTAACCTGATTTTATGCTGGTCTCCTATTTTTTTACCCATTAAAATTGTAGCCACACTTTATTTTTTTCTCTTGACATATAACATATTACTATAACAACTCAATTTCCTTCTCATCCTTGGAACTACTAAACAAATAATAATATTGCCAACAGTCAGTGAAAGATAACTGATATTTATAGGTTTTTAATTTATCATTATTTACCGTTTTATCAAGCATTTTCTATTATTAATTATCTTAATGAATTAAAAATACAGTTTGATTACTTTTTTGTTTTATGAACTTTTCCTTAATCGGCAATCTACATCCCAGTTTTTTACTTCCTACATTTCCCAGGATTCCTTTCGACATCCCCTTCAAATGGCGCGTGACTACAGTGCATTATCGTGGGGTTTACACATTTTTTTCCAGCAATTTTTTTCTAGTAAAGTTAAAATGACGACTCTTCAAAAAAAGTATAGTATATATAGTATATGGCTGAATTTATTCTCTCTTTCCATTTGATTCTTAAATGTATTGATAATGTTTGAAGAGAAAGTTGAATTGACATGCTGAATTTTACTCCAGGACAAAAGAACCAGAACATTCTATTTTAATATCGCCCCCACACTTTGAGCTTTTAGATAAGATGGAAGATTTTCTTCCTCTCCTCACCACATCATTACGTTCTGTTTATATCTGCAATCTAACTGGGCTTGAGTTCTTGTGATGAAGCCGAGTGGGTCGGTCTAAATCTAGATTAGTCCCTGCAAAGCCACAGAGGCAAACAAGTGTGATCCAGGCCAAACCTTCAGAAGTAGGCCAACGGTGACAGGAGCAGGACCAGGGGAGATTAATATGGACACACATTAAAGATGCATAGCTGTCTGAAAGGTTTGTGTATGTGTGTGTGTGCGCGCATGTCTCTTTGAATCGTGTGAGTGCCATGCAGCAGGAGCTCCGTCACCAAGGCAACCTGAGCAGTAGGGGAGATTAGGGGGTTGGAGGGGGGGCTATGAGGCCCAAACTTGCATGTAATGAACTGGGTGCAGAAAATAAAGATGGTGGAAGTGGAAGTAAAAGGGGAGGAGGGATGCAACTAATGATTTCTTTCTCTGAATGACTCATTTGATCTATTAAACATCTGAAAACAGTAAAAAAAAAGAAGAAATGCAGTAAATAATTTCCCAGTCATAGGTGACATATTTGGGTTGTTTGATATTTCACGCGTCAGACAACCCAAATATTTGATATCGTTAAGTAAACCGATACCTGCACATTTGATGGCATTTTTGTATAAAAAAAGAATTTGAGTAATTAACTTGTTATCACTTAATTTCCTATCAATTAACAAACTTTTAATGACTGTCACGTTGGATTTACTGCAGGACACACTGCACATACATGACTCAATTTAGTTTTTTCATCTTCCGTAAATATCTAAGATTGTGTAGAAATTTGCTCATTGAAAACAAAAAGGAAAATGTACGTACGTGCATATTTTGTACGTTAGGTTGCTTGTGTTTATTGGTCATGTTTCCGGTTATTTCGGTTCTAGATCTCTTTCTATTGTCAAAAAAAGAACAAACTCATTTTCTGTGGTATTAATTGTTGTGTTCGAGCTGTGATGTCTGATGTCTCGCCAGAATACCACGGGTAAATCCCTAGTGTTCTCAAAGGTAACGGGTGCAGCGGCACTAACAACTGAGTCGGCATGCGTGCAGGGCAAGCAGCAGATTCTCTGGGGCTCACGAGAACGTCGTAGGATTCTTGAGGCCTGAGCTCCTCTGTGATTTAACACACTGATTCAAATGTCACCAATATCAATAAATACTACAGAATTCTGCAGAGCCAATAAGGAGACTCAAACACATGAACCAGGGCTGAGTACTGATGAAGAAGAGAATCTTATTTGTATTAATATGATCAAAACATGTGTTGATGTAATAAGTGCCACTGAAATCATTTTTACTGGACATGGATGCGAGTAATTTGTATTTTCTTTTGTGTGCTCTGTTGCAGTGGTTCCCCACAGCCCTGAAGCATAAATGTGTCCATTTTAACGGAGTTAAAACTGGATTTTAGTCATCACTTCATTAAATCAGAGTGAGTCTTACTAGGAAAGGCAGAAAGGCCTTAGACCAAATTTGGATTTTTTAAATATTAGTAGGGCTCCTCATACAATCTTTTCATGTTTTCCCAGGTGTCAGCGGACATACCACAGTGGGGTGTACGTTCGCACGGGAGCGCAGGTACTCTGTACTATGTGGAACATATTGCATTCGTATTCATCCCGGAAGAGGAAACTCCATCTACGGTTCTTCCTGGGGTTGCTGTTTTGTGCTGGACTTTTTTCTTCAAATGAATATCAACGCTCCACGTATAGATGTTGTTTTACAAGCTGTTATAGTAAGTAAGTAATTATAGAATATAATAGTTATAATATAATAGTTGATATCACTCTCGTGTCTGCATGGTGAATAGTTTAGCACAGTGACTGGAAACAGAAGTAAAACAACTAACCTTTTGTTTTCCCCCATCTATAGACAGATAAGAGCCAGGTCAGCTGTTTCCAGTCTTAATGGAAAGCTATGCAAACGTTCTCCTGGCTGTAGATCTACATATAGTGTACAAACATGACCAGGGCCGGAGTGGGGCCACTTTACAGCCCGGGAGGCCCAATATTTGTATAATAAATGATTTGATATAAATTGGGCGATACAAATAGGCTATTATTCGAATAAATTTGATATTTTTCTTGCGAATAGGTTGAAAACGGACAATGTTTGCCTAATAATTACATTGCTAACCATGAGGCCTATCTCTCTTGACCAGCTGCCACCTGTTTTCTGTCCTCTTGAAAAGAATGTCTGTGAGTTTGGCACATTTGGCAGCGTCCTCCTCCAAAGCCATTCTTTTCTTCAACCTGGCCTTTTCAGCCCCTCCTGGCCTCTTTCTACCATCCGTCCTCACTGACCTGAGAAAACTATTTGGAAAAGATGGGCTATATTGACCCAACCAACTCTATCAGGGAGGGGAATGGTAAATGGACTGTATTTATATAGCGCTTTTCTAGTTATATAGACCACTCAAAGAACTTTACAGTAAAGTCACATTCACCCATTTACACGTTTTTTTTTCTATCATTCATACACATTCATACACTGCTGTGAGACGCCAGAGGCAATTTGAGGGTTAAGTGTGTTGCCCCAGGGAAAAAAACGGCATGTGGCCTGGCAGAAGCTGGGATCGAACCAACAACCCTCTGTCAGTGAACTTTAAAAGAAGATAAACTAATGGCACAATTGTCAAAGTTTTTTTTTTCCGACGGGCCCAAAAGTCAAGTGGGGAATTCTCCCGATTACCCACAGGGCAAGCCCTGGACATGACACCATGACACCCACCTCCTTTAACTCTCAGCAAGAAAGCAAACTTTCCTAAACGTCTAAATGTTCATTTACAAAGTTGGTTGGACAAAGACAATGTCACAGCTGTAAAGCGCCAGCGGCACTGCAGCCGAGCCACAGGGGACAAGGACTCACCTGTCCGTATGCGAAGACGGTGGCGTTGTAGCCTTCCAAGCAGCCGTCGATGAGCTTCTCGGTGCACGAGGTGTAGATGGCGTCCTGCTGCGAGTCCATGTCGAACATGTAGTCGTAGGTGAAGGCCTTGTCCTTCCCCAGGATCACCTGAGGCTCCCCGGGCATCACGTACGTACAGATGTGACATCCCTCGATCTTCTCCCTGGCCAGCTGGGGACGGATCCTACAACACGGGCAACACGGGAACGAGGGATGAGGTTTTGATGAGGAGGAGATGCGTGTACAAAAACTGGCAAAAACGTACCTGGTATCAAAATGTGTGAAGGACACATGAAGTTCCAAAATAAAGGAAAACAATTGACCTAAATGATCTAAAACATTTTATCAATAGGATTAAAATTCTGCTGTCAAATATGATAAAAATCAGGTACTCGTCCAGCGGGTATACAATTACTGCATAATGATTCAACAAAATATGCAGAAAGAACACTCATAAGTTCTCACATCAGGAACTAAACATTTAGTTTAGTTCTTCCTTGGTCTGTGCATAATCAGACTAGAAAACAAAAGAACTCTTGGAAGTGTGGAGTATATTACACAAATGATCCACATTACAGCATGAAATTACAGATGCCCCTCAAAAGTCAGTCAGTAACCCCACGTGCTGATTACAAAAGCTATTTAACAATTTCTTAATCTACTGTAGCAAATCTAGCATTTAAGTGCCTTAAGCCCAAGAATACAGTATCCAAAGACAAATACATAACTGTGCTGCAAAACCACAATATTGCTTTTTCATGTTAATACAACAACAAGGATTTAATACAAAACAGCGGGCACAGCTTTTAAAAACTTGGTAGGGATCCCTAAAGACCACTGATGGTTTACAAGAAAGCCACTCCAAACGATTCACATGCCACGGCAGCGCGACAGCTCGGTCTTCGCCAACACAGACGTTCTGCACACGGTCTTGTAAAGAGTGTCTACAGCGTGTCCTCGATTTGTGATCGAGGACGCATCACAACGGGATGCACAGTCACTGGAGCCGCTGTGGACAAGCTGCTGTGGGGATCAAAACTGCCGGCGGGTCAGTTATCAGCGACATATACGCAGGAGCTGCTTCGTACAGCAGTTTCAGTTTTTAGCACACTTGGGCAGGCGGCCACCAGCGACAGTCAACTAACCTCCATTCAGATTTCAAAATCATTTTAAAATCCACCAAAATCTCTACGCGTGCCTTCTCCGCTTGGCGTGCGAGAGGTAAACACTATTTTCCCTGTCCTGCCAGATCGACATCCAACTCTGACCCAATCGTAGCTGGTGAGTGCACTATATAGCCCACTACAACGAATACCCTTCATAGTGAGTAGGGGGTAGTGAATGAGTGGGTGATTTCGGACACAGCCCCCGCGTGTCCCGTTTAGTAATGATATTAATGCTATTTTTTTTAGCAATTAAATAATGTCAGCACCTATGTTGCCCTCACACGGTGACCTTCAGGAAACACCACCGTGTCACTTTAGACAAAACCCTCCTCATGGATTCCGCTCACAGTCGAGCACCTGACAGCGGGGCCCGCCCGGTCTCCCTGCCCCGGGGGGGGGGCGGATAAAGGCCTCATTGTGCCCCCAAGATCAGGGGGAGAACAATACTGGGACTGGGAGCGGAGTACAGTGCGGCCATTGTGTCCGTCGCTGTGACACCGGATCCCAGCGCCGACACCGGGCGCCACGGCAGCAGGATCACTCGGCCGGGGCGAAGGCGAGGGAGGAGAGGCGATGTCCTGACATGTCCATGACTAACTTGTGAATAACGGTCACCGATGAAAGACACCACCTCAAAAAATGCAAACTAGTCTTCGTGTTTTTGGAATGGATGGTCCTTTAAAGCCTCAGAGCATTTGTTGCTACCGGCGCATCTCCTGGCTGCTTGCTTTGCACACATGTTGAATGTTGCGTCTATCAAAATATCACAGAAGCAACTCCGATGCAGCTGTAGCCACAACTGTAAATTCTGCACCTGACAAAGACTTTCACGTTAAAAGGTTGGAGATCTAATTCTACAGCAGGGGATGTGTTCAAAGACATACGGGCACATTGAATTGAGTGAGACGAAGTACCGCTGAGTAACGTTTCACACTCAGCGCTCCATGAAGCTGCCTCACTAATATTTGAGGCCTTTACTATGAAGTAGCTGCGCACAGGCCTCCGGGGGGCTGGATGCCTTAACCTGGGCCTCCAGCTCATACTGTCCGAGCTAATCGTCGGCGATGTGAAAGCTGACAAGACAGAGACTTGCGTGATCTGTGTGGCGGAACCTGACAAGAAAAGAGGCGACGGCGTAAAAGGACTCACGCTCGCTCTATATGTCCTATAAACATGAGAATTTATCGCATAACAAACAATAACCGTTCAGCAGCGAAGGGACCCTCCACCCGTAGTGATACACTACACACTGACTTTATTTATTATATTTAATATACTATTAAAACTATATGTTTATTTAGGATTCTGATTAAATAGGAAATAATAGACATCGAGTGGCAGCCCCATATTCATGTTCATGTCTATATTCATAGTTTTAATTCTTCAGTACTTTGCATATTGAACGTTGTTCATTCAATATCTTTTTACAGACAGTGTAGGCTGACACACGCCCAATTGTCCTTTACAACAATTCCCAACATGTTATTAATTTGGGAGACAATTTAAGATGAATGTATATGATAGTGATAGGAATATCAACATGATGAAAATGTGCCACCAATTAGGGCTTTTGTGGCCCAATCTTTCCTCCAGGGGGACACGCCCTGCCCCCTGCTGGCCACCTCAGATCACTG
This sequence comes from Scophthalmus maximus, assembly GCF_022379125.1. Taxonomy (NCBI): domain Eukaryota; kingdom Metazoa; phylum Chordata; class Actinopteri; order Pleuronectiformes; family Scophthalmidae; genus Scophthalmus; species Scophthalmus maximus. Next base: position 3,364,131 of record NC_061521.1, on the reverse strand, counting down.
GAAGCCCCGGGGAGAAGGAATCAAACCACATGCTGCAGGGGAGCTGGTGAGTGGTAACACAGCGCACACGCACACACACACACACACACACTCACTCACTCACTCACTCACTCACTCACTGTGACGATGCAGAGCAGGTACGAGTGTGTTTCCACGACACTCTCACACAGCATGCTAAGAACACAAATCCTAATTACAGCAGGATTAAACAAAGAAACAAAACAGAGCCTGCGTCTTCTATTGTCTGGGATCTCATGGTGCTGTTGTAACGCACCACGAACGGGATCCCAGTCGGGAAATCAATTAACCGCCGTGTCCAATCCGCCGCATTTGAACGCGTTTCCTCGGCCTGTAAGAATGTTCTGGAAATCCAAGCCTTTCCAGAAGCCACGAGGAGGGTGTGTGTGTGTGTGTGTGTGTGTGTGGTGGGGGGGGGTCTTTGTTTCAGATGATTTAACGCACTAAGTGGGTGTGTAATCCTGTCTGTTTCAACACTCGCCCACAGCACTGAAACAGCGGGACTTTTTGTGGGACCGTCAGGATTTCGAAAAAATAACTTGCCCCGATTTAACTGTCGGTGGGGGAGAAACCGAAGGGATTTCGGTTCAGTGCCTTTACAGAAATACAGACTTGGATGGTCAAAAGCCGACTTACACATGTGTTGTGTGGTATCATGTTGACAGGAAAAATGTGCCTGTCCAAATAAATGATGGGGAGCAAACTATGAGTGGACGAAGGTTTTCTGTTCGGCTATGAGATATTGATTTCAGCCGTATTACCCAGCCCTGCATGTTTCTATATAAAGTGACACAGACCCCCTTGAGTCATGACGGTGACGTGAATAATTGCAGGACTGATCGCCGACAACCAGGTCTCATGGCTGACTTAAGAGAGGGATCGAGTGGGGAAAAAAACAACAACACTAACACCGATCTGGATACGCGACGCGAGTGGCTCTGGGAGTCAAGTGGTCGCGGTGCGTGGATTCCACTTCGGCCCGTCCCTGTCGGGGGAAGAGAGCAAACACCAGCCCGCAGCTGTCTGCAGACATCAGCGCGACGTGCAGATGAATTAGTGAGCGCACGCTCGCTCTCCGTCCCGCCTGTGATCGTTAAAGTGAACGTCTGTACGTCAGTGGAGCATCTGCTGCTGACTGTCCATGTGTAGCTGCGTGAGACGGCAATTTCTTTTCTAACTATATATATAATGATGATGTCCGAGGTGGTGCAAGGATTTTATTATATTCTATTTGAACTAAATCAAAAAAAGAAAAAAAAGGAATAGGATTACTTAAGGTTTAAAGTTACTTTGCGACGAGGAAACATTTCTACCCTGTACCTTTATTCGTTTTCAGCGAACAATGATTTTAATGATGCGATCAAAAAGCTGCCAGCGTGTAATGCGGTGCACGCAACAAACACGTTGTCAGCGTGGAAGCATTGAAAATGTCAGAGAAGGGCACAAAAATATATTATGATCTGCCGGCGTCATCAACCACAAACCAGCGCGTGTTAATCGAGAAACTTCTCTCTCTACTTGCCGCCTTTGAGCAGCTAACAAGATAGATAGGCAGATAAAAGTATTTCATTATATTTTGTGCTAATTAATTTATTTTAAGTTATTTAGTGCTTTGCTGGTATAATGTCTGTTGCAATGTAAAAGACAAATGTTCAGTGTTATAAAAATATTTTCAAATTGTACTTTTGTAATAGTTTTTTTTCCCTTGAAAATCAAGACAAACGAGTAGAATGCACGTTAAGGGAATTTCATTTCTACAATGGTGACATTTTTGGCAAAATAAATGAAAAGTGTTTCATTTTGTTCGGTTTCGGCAAACAATTCTAATTTCGGTGCATCCCTAGCTTGCAGAGACCGGGCTGCTTGGCAGAGAACCTGCCGGGTGCCGAGATAGAGAGGAGGTCCAAATAAATAAATAAATAAGGAAAAAAAGACTCAGTGCAACCTTTGTTCATGCGCGCACAGCCCAAAATCTAAGCCGCGCATACAAAGGCAAAGCTCCACTCCCTGTGGTTTCTGCAGCCTGCAGAGTAAACAGGCCCCATCTTTGTGCGGAGATTTGCTGAGAGCAGCAGTGCGGCTGCTTGAGAGGATGTCGCCTGCCACTGGGCTGTCCGCTCAGCTTCAGGTGTAAACAGCTCACTGTCCTTCGTGGAGGAGACGACTGAGTGAAGGGCAGAGACCAAGGGCATGTGCAGAGGGTGAGAAGGTCAGAAGGGGGAAAGAAAGAGTGTGTGTGTGTGTGTGTGTGTATACACACTTGGCTTGTAGGCGGACACTGCAGGCCGGCGTCTACATGCCCTCCGTGTGTCTGGAATCAAAGTGAGGCGGCACTAGTGGGTTTAATAGCACAGGTCACCTGGCAACGGGTGAGACCATCCGAGTGTTTGGGAATACGACTTTACTCGGGGCCTGTGAGCAACCTTTGAAAATGACTCTCAAACCCCACAGGGGGGAGGACTGCAAAAATCCAAACAGACACCGGGAAACACACCATCGCACGATCACAGCCGACATCTGTTCTCCGACAGAGACACCCCATAACTAGTGCGTCGTTCTGCGGAGGGCCAGTGTCATTTGTCAGGATTCGTCAGAGAACTGTGAAACACTGGGACAGGACATGCAAGAAAGTTCATCCGATTATCCACAGTGAAAAGGAAAGTTTAAAGTTACTGTGCGATATGGAAGTAAAAGCCTCTGCACTACATGGATTAGAGCATCGCTGCTCGGCTGGTGTGTGTGTGTGTGTGTGTGTGTGTGTGTGTGTGTGTGTGTGTGTGTGTGTGTGTGTGTGTGTGTGTGTGTGTGTGTGTGTGTGTGTGGAGCGGGGGGTTGTGAGCAGGTTTAAAGAAGAATGTAAAAATGCAGAATAATGACTGGAATACTTGAATCCTTTTAAGTCAAACGTTGTAGATTAGTATATTAATAGATTATATAATATGAATACAGTGACAAAACATAGCTTCCTGACAAAAATACAGAGAATAAACAGAAAGACAGAAATGTATGGTTCAACTATAGAGAATCGACACAAACGGCTACTGTTTTCACCAGAGCAGGTAATATCGGACCGAAATGGGCACTATATTATAGTTATGGGCTTATTGCTACGAACTCCATGTCTACGCCCGCAACTGGGACTGTCCTAATTCCATGTCATCCCTATCTTCTTTAATTCCAAGCCTGGACTCATAGCACCTTATTTTTTCGTAGGAGACCCTAATTGAGCAGTTAACCCTAATCTTGATAAACCAAGTCCAAAAAAATACAACCCCATCTAAAATGGCTAGACAGCTCTGGCAAGCACTAATGGATCAAACTGGTGGTGTGGACGTATGGCGTTTTAGTCACCCAGCGACAAAAGGGATTTCATTTTATCCCCATGTTCACCCGACACATTCCTGCGTCCATTATTTCCTTGTTAGACAAAGTTCTCCTACCTTCAGTGAAGTCATGCAATATATATTAAGCAATAATTATTACAGATCACGCCCCACTTCTGCTGGATTTTCAACTTTTCAGACAAAAATCACGCCCAAACTGGCAACTAAACACAGGTTTATCCTCCTCTAAGAAACATCGGGATTTTATTTCTCAGAGGATTTCTCAATTCATTCAGAGCAACTGTAGAGAGTCTGAAAGGGAGCGTTCCTGCAGCACCAGTGCAGGATAAAATCCTGACAAAGATCCTCTGCAGCTTCTACTGAGGGGAAAGCTGTCAAGAGTGCTCTGCAGTGCAATGAGAGGGTACGATTTTAGTACCAAAAACCCCTGCTAGAAGTGGTTTCATGCTCTGCCCATTCAGCCAGACGGGACCACCTACGGCACCAGACAAAGAGCCCTGGAGCAGCGTTCACATCGGGCGAGCTGCAGGAAAGCAGGCGAGCACGAGCCAGAGCCATCTGTGTCACACCCTTCACTTAGAGAAGCTTTCCCCTCACTTCTGTGGTGGTCATTCAGTGTCTCCCCCCCGAAACTGTATCAACGTGTCTTTATGCCGCCCCGAGACACTCTGTGCTCTGCATGACATAACGGATGGGGTTGCCATGGCGACTGGTTATAGAGGCTGTCATAGAATCGAAGAATTAAAGTCATAATCCGATCCCGGCAGGTTGTAATGCTGGTCTGGCCGACATAAGGGGTGCCAGGGGGAGGGGCACGATGGCGAGGTGGCCTCTCTCGGCATCCTGCCGCCCGTCAATTCAACACTGACCCAACTCGACATTTCCTCATGTTTGAAGCTTGAGCACCAGAAATTTTTGATCGTATAATTTGTCTTATGCCGCAGAGATCATCAACTGCTATCAAGTGCAACCACTTGAACAGGCCTTACTTACTTCACGTTAATAAGCACCCATGCGTACATTTCGAGGATGTGACATATTCATTAGTCTGTAACAGAGTTTATGCACATAATGTAAGTTGGCAAAAAAAGGAGTTTTCAACTGAGGTGGTGGTTAAAAACGATGGTTTACCATCATTCACCGTTGGACAGAGAAATGAATTTGCCTCTAAATCTGTCCAACATCCGGATATCCGGACCCTACAGGAAGAGGCAGTGATCTGTGTGTGTACAAACTTAGAAGTCCATATTTTTTCTCAATACTTCAGTGCAAACAAAGGCTGTTCTGACATCGGCGTGGAGCCTAATCCTCAAACAGGTAAAAGCTCATCCCTCTCTGGGGAGACAGAGAGCAAAGCCCCCGCTTCTTAATTCATTTCCTGCAGACCTGTAGGAAAGGACTGAGACCATCAACCCTGCCCTGAAATATGATATTACAGAGAAAATTGGCATTTAAGGCTTTGATTGAAACCCAATGTCAACTCTAGAGCTCATACAGGTACAGTGCAGATTCAGATTTTTATGTCTTCTTAAGAAAATATTTTCCTCAAACACAAAATGACACTTAAGACTGAGAAAAATGACACTTGATAAGAAAATAATTCAAATTCTCGATAAGAATCTAAATGTCAATAAGACAATAAGCATTTGTTTGCTCACAAAACTTGTATTTTAAATTATTAAGAATGTGCTGAAAGGACAGTAAAACAGTCATGAAGAGAAATAATGTATCATTTAATGGTCAGCATTCAGAGAGCCCCGAATGATTTCACTCTCGACTTGTAACGTGCCTTCACATTTCTGTTTTCAGTTGGTCCAGTGAACGCATCACATGAAAATCGAGGTGTTTGATCACGTTGATGCACAGATCATGTAAATCTTACAGTATATGGACGTTAACAGAGTTCTCTTCAAGAACATTTCCCACATTGGACAAATACAACAACAGTAGTTCACTGTACAACGGGCTACTCACAACCATGTCCGGGTTCTACTTAGTACTGCTCAACTGTTTCTGGTCCGGTTCAACAATGGCAAGACTTCGTTAGCTGATGGGAAATGAAGTGTCTGCTGCTGCAGAACTTGGCATTAGAGGTGACAGAGAAATGATCCCGACATTTGTTTTCTAGCCATCGTCTTCTCAGTACGCCATTAAATTTTGGATGACGCAAAGTGGGCCACAGCAGTGCCCTGAGTACTTCATCTGTTTTTGAAAATGTCCCATTTTAGACGTTTCCGTGCATACACTTGTGACAAAACTCTGACTGAAGTGTATCTACAAGTATAGCAAAGTATAGGAATGTATTTAAATTGTGGGGCTTAGTTGTGAACCACCTTATTACCAAACAAAAATGTTGAAGTGAACTCAACATTCAATTTAGTCAGATTTCTTTTTAATTTGTTTGGATTATTGTTTGGATTTAAAACCCAGTTACCAACGTGGACATGTTTCTGGGTGTGTTACAGAGCAACAGTGTACAAAAACAAATTCAGTATGTATTTAACACGAGGCCAGCGCTTGCAAAAACAAGACACTCACCCAGGCATCTGGCAGGGCGCACTGCCTGGGTTCTGTAATCTGTCCATGGAGGCAGAGACGGCTCTGCTGCTGACCCTGAGCTCGTTGGTTCATCTTGCACTAATAAAGCTTTGGATATGCGTGGGCATCCCACTGATCTCGGAAAATGTGCTTTTAAAAAACAAGCGAGGCTGCGCCGAGACCCCTGTGGCACGCCGCTAGCGGCTTTTACTGCTTCCTGCAGGGTCAGGGGTCAGGGAGCAGACCACCCCATCATTATCAGCGGCGGGGAGGGGAGGGGACGGTTAGGCAACAGGAGGTGTCAGCAGGGGATCATCTGTATGCTGTCAACGTGGAGCGGTAACGCTAATGGTCGAGGGGAACGTAGATCCTTTTCCTCTGCAGACACACAAACACCATTTACAACACAGGCCTCAGTTTCACTTTCCAAACATAAAACTTATCGCCCAATCTGAATAGGCCCGGAAACTGATTACTGTCGCGAAGATCTAAATTATGTATTTTAGTAACAATGTGAAAAAAATGAAGCTAACTGAAAACAGCACTGGTTGCTCTGCTGAATAAGCCCGCCCTGCAGCTGGAGAACAGAATTCGCCAGAAGAACTGCTTTTGATTCAGGTTAACTCTCCTGACTCTTCACAAGACACCCGATGCTGACGCAGCGATAGAACCAATGCTGAAGATGACAACAAACATTTTAGTGTGTTTGACCCATACTTTGTGTTTGATTATATCTACCGAGTAATTTTGGCCACGGCCAAAAATAAAAGGTTAAAGCCCCCAGTGTGTAATTTTTGTTATTTTTTTGGCGGCATCTGGTTGTAAAGTTATTAACTCTAATCAACTGAGCAACCGACAGGGACACTTCACGGTCGCGCACCGCTGATTCCATTTCCGGTGTCCGGCAGCGCGGAAAATTCAACCCGAATGCGACGTATTCTGTACCGTTTTGTGCAACAACCGTATTCAACACGACGTAGCAATGTAAGCTATGTAACTATATTTAACTCATTCAAAGTTGACAAAAACATTGGTGATTATACATATATGAACACATAGTTATGTACAATACATTACATTTCTGTGAATAAGTTCTTCTAAACATTACACACAGTAGCTTTAAGCAAAGAGTCTACAGAGTCAATACAGAGTCTCTGTATTTGTACAAATCATTCGGTTTCTCTGCAGTATACGTTTGGAGAAGGACAGGTCACCTCAGCGCTCTTAACATTTAAAATCGCTCAGTTCACATCTGCCTCAACAAAAAAAGTGTTAAAAGTCCGCAACAAAGCCTGGTGTGATCACGGCCACAGAAAGAGAGCGGGTCAGTCTTTTCACATCTAATCATCACATGAAATGAAATGGTGAAATAGTGCGCCAACGATTTTTTTAAGGCCTCCCTCTTTTTCTAGCGCGGCTGACAAACGTTATTTGTGGAACCATGAGGTTACCAAGAATGACGCATCCTTTTCAGGAGTGGAAACACTCACCCAAACATGTTAGACCTGATATGAGGAGAGATTGATTTGGATCCTCTAGCAGAACAAATAAAGTCACACTGTGTGCAGATATGTGGCAGCACTAATACACTGCAGCTCTGGCAAAAGTAATGAGACCAAGCAGCTCGTATGACCGCGGCAGAGTCTAAAAGCAACGGCCAGGAGTCATTAGCTGTTAAACCAGTCAACATCCCGCTCAGTCTAATTAAAGGAGGATCCTACCTGAATGTGATGCTGAGGCTGCAGAAGAATTAAATATAGGGATGTCCCGATCCGATCTCAACGATCGGTATCGGGGGCCGATCGAGTCATTTTTTAAATGGTTTAAAAGTGTAAAATCAAAGAAAATATACGAGATATTACGCCGCTGCCCACCGTCTTTTGAATTCGAGGAGACGTGACAACACACATGCGCAAGCGGTGGACCAATGAACAAGCTCATTGTTATCTGGTTGTTGGTCGCAGACGTGCCTCACGCCGTCGTATACGCTCCTGTTGCACACCTGACGTAATACCTGCGACCCACCTAGCCAGGCGCATTCAGGTACATCCGTACATCTCACCACAGTGACAATGGCGTTTATTTGGTTTCAAAACCTGTGTACGTACAAACCACACACACACGTCAAATCAATATCTTCTGACTTTTTGATCTTACATGAAACTTTACCTGCGCATGTGTGTATACAACCAGCGTACAAGTACATGCTGGCAAAATAGACACCCTTACACGAAGGCCTCTAGGGCTGACAATGGTTTCTCCATCAATAGTCTCACAGTCAATCCTAGTTAGAGGATACATTATATCTTCTTAACACATTGTAAAATGCATTCTTTGAAAAGATGCATAGCCAGCAGTCCTGGCTAAAGCTGCTTTTGGTGAAAAACGTTCTCCAGTAGCAATAGCCATCTCGAATCGGTTTCGCCTATACACTAGCTGGGCTATCAAAGAGCCTAGAATTCCAAACATGATCTATTGCATCATTCGATATCAACATTATATAATACCATATACAGACTGCAATGGCTTTTTTCTGTATTTTAAACACATTTGACAGATTTATTTATTTTCTTTTTTTTTAATATTTGCTTTTTGGACGTTAGCCCACGGTAGCAAGGGTTCAGTAAATGAGTGGGGAGAGAGATGGAGAGTAAAACAAAAGTCCCCAGCTGGATGGAAATCACTACAAAGTTCCCCCAAAGACCCACATCAGTCAACCTTTGATTTGTACTACGGCACTGATGACGAGCCCAAACCAACAGATGTCCAACAAATGTCCCTGCAAGTTATCTCAAAGCGTTCAGAGCGGTCACGACAGACAACTCTGTCAGACAAAATGGAATATGTCATCCAATTTACATTTGGTGACGTGAAAAAAAAACCCTCAAAAATTCAGAGGACAAATCACAGCGTCAAGCCTGGACTGCAGTGTCATTCAACCATGTGTTGTTGACACAGGAGTGTCCCATCTCTGTGTCAGCCATGGGCCAGCAACACAAAAGCTCCCCCTGAAAATATGGAGCGTGTGTGTGTGTGTGTGTGTGTGTGTGTGTGTGTGTGTGTGTGTGTGTGTGTCTGTGTGTGTGTGTGTGTCTGTGTGTGTGCGCGCCCGCGTAGCTTTCAAGGCAGCCAGATAGCAGATAATAGGTTAGGCAAACACACCAGTCGAGGTCGAGTGGAAGCCAGCTCGGCTCTGCAGTTAACCATTTAGCATCTCGTGTCGGAGATCAAGATTTAATTTTTCCTCAGCTGGCGGCCAATCAACACTGAAAAGTTTAACAAAGACGCCACCCACGTGGAGTGCTCACACCTGCAGCACAATTCAAATTACTAGCCATCTCATGAATATGCAGATTCAGACAGCTGCTACATGATTGCCCGCAGGTGGCGGGGGTTCGTTTGCATATGCAATGTTCAGCGGCAGTTTGTCCACGGCTGCATTCGAGGCGCCAGACACAGGAAGGTGTCTGACGAGCTGCTCACAGTACGAGATGTGTGCGCACACAGACCCTGATCTCAAAATGTTCTCCCCCACAAATGATGCAGAGAGGACTACTGAGATGAATCAGTCTCTGAGTTCGAACAGATTACTATCTTTGTGCAAATCATGTCAGAACATACTGAAAAAAAATGTCCAGCAGTTTCCTCAGTCCTACAGAAAAACCCAAACATGTAATTTAAAGTGTTTAACTATGAATACTGACCTACACACACTGTTGCCAGTTTATTACAGTAGGTACACCTGCACCTAGGATGTAGCCGGTGGTGATGCTCGACTGAGCTGCAGCCTTGATGTGGGTGAGGAACAAAACAAGAGTAAGACGCGTCAGAGGGATCAGAGAGGACAACACAATACAACCGCACCACAAACTGCCGCCTCCAAAATGAGCCAACACCGTATTATCCGTTAATCATTTATAAGAGATAAAAGGAGAAGAGCCATACTATTTAACAGCTGGAACTAGAAAATGTCTGACAAACTGAGATTATTGATTAATCATTTCAATTTGCCAAATAATCTCCTTGCTAATTTTGTCAACTTTTTTCCCCCATTGGAACAAGTGGCTAATTTCTCTAGGGTTGAATCATTCCCGAACCAGTAGCACACATATTGTAGTGCTGAAACAATTCGTTCAGCGACAGAAAATTTATCAGCAACACTTTTATAAATTGAGAAATAATTTAACAGGCAAAAATTCGAATTGAATGCAATTTTAATATCTGTAGTTTTAAGGCTGTTCAGACTAAGCCTGGCCAGACTAATACTCAAATGTGTATTAGTCTGGGACCTCTCGGTTCATTTTCTACTTCAAAGAGGCATAACCCACAGACGCAGACCAAAATGCCTCCGGACGCAATTGTATAGACCTACAACCAGTGAGAGCAACGAATCACGTGACGTATGTTGAGCGATGTGAAAATGTCAACAGACTGGAGAGATTAGAAGATATCGGGTAGTTTAAGTCAAATGCTTGCTCATCGGCGGCCATCTTGGTTGTTTACAAAAGTCGCTTCCCTCCACGTCATGTTACAAACCCCGCCCCTTAATGAGATAATCGGTTGTGATTGGACCAGCGATAATTCTGCCGGAGGGTAGAGCAAATGAAATGAGCTCCCAGAATCCGACTGGGTCCCAGGTTACCTCTGACTCTGGGGAACAGAAAATGTCACCCTTTTAACATCTTCTCATATTTTATAGACAAAACAATTAATTGTAAAATAACTGACAGTTAAATGAATAATGATAATTGGTCGCTGTCCTATCCATGATGTTACTGTTGATGAGTATGACGTTTTAACTATACCAATTAGGTCAATAATACTTTTTTTTTTATAAAATGCATCATGCCACAGATGTCTGATGAGTTACAGATATACAGCACAGAACATGTTTAATGGATAGACAGACGCAGAGCTGCTCACTCATGAGAAGACGCATCCATTAACTGCAGAGACAGCCTCTGGACATAAATAACACGGTGGCAGCTCACTGTGCAAACAGAGATATTTGTGACTGTCTGAGGCCTATTTGTGACTTTCTGCTGGCAGTGTGATGATACAAGTGAAGTTAAATGCACATCTTATTTGTGGCACCAGGTCCACGTTTAGATCTGAATCCACTTCAGCCGAGCCCTTAACTGGACGGGGTCTGTGCAGGGTGGAGACGGCCGGCTTCGAGCGGAGTTGTGTCAGAGTCTTTAGTGGAATCTTAAGCAAGGTGGAAGAAAATGACAGAAAAAAAAGCAAGTACAAAATAAAAACCAGCAGCAGAGTAAATAACACAATTCCAATGGGTGTGGTGTGCATGTAAGTTACCCACTAATTACAGTGTACATGCTATCTATTTTGCATGAAAAGCTTGTTTCCTAAGTGCTACAGATTTTTTTGGGTGGGAGGGGGTAGGGGGTAGGAAATCCTTTCCTTGTCATAAACATGTCCACATGTGATACTTGCGGCTCCACACTTGCAGGCCTCTCTGCACTGGTACAGATGCGTCTGGCAGAAATGTGCTGACTCCTCAGAGGTTGTGATATAGATAACCGAGGTCCTCCGGCAATTGCAGTGGCAAGTCATGAATCTATTCTGGGGGAAGTTGAGTTTTAAGTGTAGGCTATGCTTCGTGTCGTCTTTGAATGGAAGAGCCTTCTGTCTGGAAAAAGGTCATGGAGGCTAAACACTGGAAAAGCATCTGGGTTCCACTTTGCTTACGGAACTACAGGGCAGCCCAACGCGAACCCCCGTCACCATGACAAAGTCAGCCACTAAAGGTAACTGCTGCAGAGAGGAGTCTATTGTCCTGCTACATAACCTGACATTAGACTCCCTGTATGTCTGAGTAAAAGTCTAAATCCCAAATATATTCAATATACAATAAAAAACTTAAAAAAAAACAAGTTTTCACATTTGAAAAGCTGAAACCAGATTATGTTCGAGACAACTGTTCCATTATCGGAATTGTTGCAGGTGAATTTTCTGACCTTTGACTAATTGCTTCACTTCTAGACGCTTAGAAGTTTGGATATGAAACAAGAAAAACATTCACTCATTGCTAGCCTCGGCGTAGCTACACTAATACTCAAATGCTTATTAGTCTGGAACCTCTCGGTTCATTTTTGATTTCCAAGAGACGTTACCAATGGACGCAGACTAACCATGCGATGTCTGTTGAGCGATGTGAAAATGTCAACAGACTAGAGCAGAGAGGAGATGTCTGTAATGATGATTCCACAATGTCTGTGAGCCAGTGTTGCAGTTTTTGGAGAGAAATAAATTTGAAAATATCAGGTACTTTTAGTCAAATGCTCGTTCGTCAGCGGCAGCCTAGGTTGTTTACAAAAGTCTCTTCGCTCCACGTCGTGGTATAAACCCCGCCCATTATCAGAACATCTGTTGTGATTGGACCGGCACGTTTTCTGCCTGTGGGAAATCTCTTCCAAATGGAGTGGGATCCAGACCGTATTCTGGCAGAGCAGATTTAAACCAGCTCCCAGAGCTCGTCTGGGTCCCAGGTGGAGTATTTGCTGCTGTTTTTCTGTTTTGTATCGTTGCAAGTTGAATATGTTTGGGTTTTGGATTTTTGGTTGTGACCCAATTCGCACACCAAAGACATCAACCTAAAGATCTGGACACCTGTGAAGGATGTCTGTCTTTCTTTCTGAATATTTTATAGACTAAACAATGACTGCCCGCTGAGGATGTGGTCGCACAGAGGATAGTTTAAAACAGTATCAACCGAATCCCTTGATCGCCGATACAGAGAGCACACAATCAACTGCAACACTATTAAGTCATATGGACAGGCAGCCTGAGTTTACTGCTTGTTGGACCATAAAATATAAGTGATTTAAGTTCAGCTATGTTACACTGTAATGAGGGGAATCTATTAAAAGCCGGCCTGTGTTGAGCTCCGGCTCCCCTGTTGGAAACACACACTCCTCCTTCAGCTAGTTCCGCGGGCAAAGTGGGTGTTATTCATAGCTTCCGTCTGTGAAACTTGGCTGGCACTTTAACACTTTGGCTAACGCTTGAGAAGAGAAGCAGCATGTGCACAGAGGTACATACAGCATGACGTGAGCTACCCCTCAGGCCATGCCTCTGACAAAAGAATGGGAATCGTAGCTGGAGGAACGCGGAGCTGGATGGAAAAACAAAGCAGGTCACAGCCAACGCGCATCGCTCCGCACAACGCAACAAAGAATAACCCTGACGTAAAGTTGGACTGATGCTTTTAAAGGTTGTCAGTCAGGACAAAAGAAGCGCGTGTAGTACACCTGATCACCTTCCATCGCTGTACTGTACCCATACATACTGCTATTCATCCTCAAGATTCCCCGCCTACACTGTTAATCCTTTTAAACGATGCAATGCAAATACTTATTCAAGAACAGTCAAATGTTTTGACAGGGGCAATGAAAATAAAGTTAGGGTTCCCAGCTCCCTTAAGCCGAGATCTGTGTCTTCAATTGGTTTCTTTTGTCCCAGAGGAAGTGATTCCATTTAGTACAAGACAAGGGAAAACAGAGGATCCTCACTTTTGCGAAGCTGACAGTAAAGTAATGTTCATCTTATTAACTTGAAAAACTACTTTTTACAACTTTTAGCTGAATATAAGAGCCCGACCGATTTATTAGTTGGTCAATAAAAAAATCTGCCGATGTGAACCTTTTACAGACATATGGGTATCTATGTTTATGACGACCGATATAGGCCTAAATTCAAAACTTTTATTTTACAGAATAAACCATGTTTACATCAGCCCCCAAAAATACATGTCAGTCAGACTTTCCAGACTAAAAAAAATATGTTGATTAGTTCAGCAGAAGACCCCCGAGTTATATGCAGTGATGTAGGGATTCATGTTGGCTTGGTTCAGACTGAGTTTTTCTGTGGCTACATGAAACATTTATTATGTGTGAAGGGATTTTTATATGTAAGGGCAGAAATACGCACTCCTGCCTCGTACCATCAGCAGGCGTTTAATACAGTGATTAGCTCAAAGAATAAATATTGCACTGGATTAAAAGTTAGAACAATGGGAGGAAATGGACAGCAACCAGAGACCCGCAAGCACACGCACACACGCACGCACGCACGCACGCACGCACGCACGCACGCACGCACGCACGCACGCACACAGGTCCATGGGTCATTGGCTAACTCCTGACAGACTGACTTGGCTGAGTGGATGTGAACAAAGCACCAGGTCTGGCGAGGCTTTAGTCTCTGTTGGGGCCTTTTGTGTTTGCGTGGCGCTGCCAGGGGTGATGAGCACGCATCTGAATGTCCCATATCTGCGCTCCCGCCGGTCCTCTGCCAGTCTCCCTACTGGCCCTGTCCAAGTTTTTCCTACTTTGTGCGGCAATGAAGTATTCTACAGTTGACCTTTGTTGGAAAAACGGCCACGTCTCTGCGCTCAAAGTGTCAACATTTGTCATGTCTATAAATCTTGAATAAGTTGACTTTGTAAATGTTCACTAATGTTTTTTTTAATTCAACATTCAATATAGGCATGATACAGCTAAATGCAAGCTGCTTAGCTAAAAGCTGCTCCTTGTGACCGCTTAAAAACCATCACAAGTCATTCCATTTCCAGGTTATTAGCAGTTTTTTTGTTGTTGGTTTTTTTTTTGTAAATCTGCGGCTCACTTATCCTCTCAGCTGAGCGGCCCTTGCCTCTGTTTGCACTGTAAACCGCCACAGCTATTGTCAGCTGTCGTCTCCCCTCAGCTCAGTTGAGGGCCGGCCTGGTCTTTAAGTAATCGTGGATATCTGCTCTAATCGCGGGGCTCATTTTAACAAGCTCCTTCTGCCACAGTTAACCCTGCCTCCGCAGTTGGCTCACGAGCTCCAAGCTTAGAGACTTACACCGGTCGCTGCATGCCGCCGCGCCATTACACTGAGGTACGCATGTAACTTAAGCCTTAAAGAGGTTTAGGGGCCATATTTAATTTCGTTAGCGTCATTGTTATGCCCTTCGGTCGAGAGTGGAAATAAAAACAAGTCCTTGCAGGGGAAAAGAAAGGGAGACTGGCTTTCCTTGATGAGATGGGCCTTTTGATTTTGTAGAAGGCTTCATGCTCTTCAGCGCCTTATGAGCTTGGCGACGGAAGCTAAGCTGCCACCCACTTGAGCTGGAACGACATATATGAAAGTCCCTGTCGCTGCGTCCCGCTTTGGTCCGCGCCGCTCGTCTGTCACCAGCTTGAGGACAAATGGTAGCTGCCTTAGGTTTTTGTTGTAATGCAGTAATTGCCTCAGCAGGCAGGTTCAACAAGTCCTCAGACCCACCTAAGTAAGCCCTTCCCCTCAAGCGTACACCTGCCATTGAAGAGCAGCCATTGTGACATGTTGCACTGTGCAAATAAGCCAGCTAGAGCACCACAATCTGCATACTGTAGCCAAAGGGGGTGCACCGCGCAATCCTGTCTCAGTGCACCAGCAATGCTCACAGCATGCGTTTGACCCATGCAAACACATGCTTGTGTTCTTTCGTGGGAGGTTTGTGATAACAGGACGGCCTCTGCTGAGATAAGCCGGGGTCTTGAAACCGATTGAACGACCTCAGCCGGACCCCTGAGTCCTTCAAAGTGTTCAAGGTGGTAAGAAATCTCGGATGGGGCACAGTGGCTTGAACTGGATTCGCTGGTTTCTAAGATAAGCGCAACACTTTTCCATTACATTTACACGTCAGGTTTTTTTTTGGGGGGGGGGGGGGTTTGTTGACACAGCGACTCCTGCGTGGCGAGGCGTTTATCATACCCAAATATCTAGGGAGCTAGTTGGGATTATTAGGAAGTGAGGCAGCTGAGAGAATGAACTGTCACGCCCAATCTGAACTGGTTGTACACGTGCACGGTGAGACTTGTCGACAGTCTTCACGTACTGTTTTGCCTGTTGGTAGCAGTTATGACATGCCACTCCAAACACATCACTAGGGCTGGGTTTAAACCTGAGTGTGCTAACTACAACTCTGGTCTTACAGACATGGTTAGAGTCCGCACAAATGCTTCTAAATGATTATTAATAAAAAGGACCAAAGCCTAGAATGGCGACATGCATTTCACTGAGAAAGATTAACTATGCTTTTCCTGGGTTTGTTTAAGAAAAAAATGGTTTCTACAGATGACAAAGTGAAATGCAGTGTGCTACACGCTGTGCACACTTAAGCTGCAATTTGCATGCCTTCACAATAGACCCTTTTAGAAAGTGCATGTCATTTTGAACACGTACTTCTATCCTGTTTGGACAAACAGGTTTTTTTTTTAGTAAGCGGACATAATTTGGCTTTGCAGTTTCACCTCCACAGGAAATGTCCTGTATACCCTACACACAACCAAGGAGTTAGGAAATTAGAGATATAATAGCAGACCAGACAGGTGTTAATTCAAATTGAGGCCGCAGTTTGTGGTCTTGTTATGCCGCATTGCAATATTCAATCAGCAGTCTAAATACAAAATACCAAACTTTTATGAAGGTTACAATCAGGGCCGGCCCAAGGGGGGCCCCATGCCCAATGAAACTATAGGCACGATACAAACACAGTCAGTCAGACAGTTGATGAAAAAAGACAGTAGCGGATGAAGTTAAAGATAAAGGCAATGTCACAAAAAAGGACATGCATGACTAATTTCACTGCTTTACCAACAACTAAATTGCAAGTGGAGCTGCAACATATATTCACTCACTGAAATGAATCGGCACCCGTTTCCATAAATGATTCCTGCTCTTGAATCCTTTCAGAATCCTTTCAGATTCTGAAGTGTCTATGTTCTCTGGTTCTGTTTGAGTTCCAATACATTTGAAGGCGTCACCTTGGGCTTTAGTAAAATGTGTTCAGTCAACAGATTAAACAAAAGTGAAAGTAATATTTAACTTTTTGGCAAGAGAGAGTGTTTTGAATTACAGGGCAGTGCAACAACATCTAACAGCAGAGGGTTTAGTTTTTTTCTTGCAGCTTCAGAGGGACAGTAAGGTACAAGCAGATCCTCTACTCGACTGTGCGTGGGTGGACACACCAGACCACATAATGCTCCGCCGGGGGGGGTTCCTCTACATCCACGATCAAATACTCCGTTACACTGGTAATTGATATCATTGATTTGTGTTGCCCGGGTCACTCCGGGTACGGCTTTTTGTAATTAACTGCTGGACATTCACTTTGGTTTAGCCACCGTCCTCCCTCAACCTCCTGCGTATGTTCTCCTGTGCTTCAGCTAGACCTAGTGATTCTGTGCAGGATGACTTTTGCCCCCTTCTCAGAGCAAACAGAGTTGCGTCGACATTGTCAGTGTCAGCTTTCCCTGTCATTATCAAGGTCCATCGCCAAATTTTTTTTCATTTGCTGACGACAAAGGCAGCCCACAAATGGCAGCTGCATTAATACCAGCAGCATCAAAATGTGGATTTAGTTTTTTTCACCCACTCCAAATGGGAAATGGAAACAGGAAACTCTGGACAAACATGCTCCTCACACCCAATGACGATGCACTTTGATGAGAGCGAGTGCACATGATGGAGAGGCACAAATGAGCAAACGCAAGCAGGGACAAAGATGGATAACACACAGGTGTAGAGGAAAGAGGCAAGGTGTAGGCAACAATTTAGACATTATTTGTCCTTTTGTTTTTAATAATAATAATAATCTCTGAATGGCCTTTATGCTGCTGTACTGTCTCCGTGCCAGCTCACCAGTTGGGTGGGAGCGGCACAATAGCTCACATTTAAGTGAATATGGCCTCGGAGGAAAAAGAGAGCCCCGACTCTTCGTCTGTTAGCAACCTTGAATCACCGAGAGAGCCGCCGCGCGGGCTGCGGACTGAAAAGGTCCAGAAAAACAAAGGGCGGACTTTGACAGCGTTCCCAGAGCGGCACTGACCGCTCCGCTGCCCTTCCCCTTTGAAACGTGGCTGTCGGACGAAGCTCTCCTTTCATCGATTAACCGTCTCCCTGCAGGAGGCTTTGGGGAGAAGCCAGGCTGCTGGAGGGAAAACAGGCCGACATCTCTCTCTCTCCCCCACACTGTCTGTCTGTCTGTCTTTCTTTCTTTCTTTCTCTGGCAGCTCAGCCCACTACAATAGGCAACGTCCCAGCCGACGCACGCCACTGTGGAGAGGAGCACCCGAGACGTGACCGGACATGGGTCCTCTAAAGCAGATAGTGGCATCGAGAGGAGACGCCCAGGCCGGAACTGGGGCCCACCCTGCTGAAATGACATACGACACGAAGCCGATGATTGACAGTTACAGTGTGTGTTGTGTGTGTGTGTGTGTGTGTGTGTGTGTGTGTGTGTGTGTGTGTGTGTGGAGAGCACCAATTTTGGCTCTACACCATCGTTTCTGAGGACATTTTGACGTTGTGAGGACATTTTGGCCGGTCCTCCCAACTAAGAGGGGCCGACTGAGGGTCAAGACCTGGTTTGAGGGGTCAGGGTTAGAATTGGGTTTAGGTTAGGGTGTGGGTGATGGTCAAAGCTAGGGTTAGGGGCTTAGTCAATGGGGGTCCTCACAACTAAAGGGAGAGACGCACGTGTGTGTGTGTGTGTGTGTGTGTGTGTGTGCGTGCGCGAGCAGAAGCTACTGCAGGTGTATTCTAGGCCCGCGGCACTGACTGACAGGTGGTGCCGGCCAATTAACACACGCGTTTACCAGTCGATCGGGAATTAAAGGAGGCTGTGCGCTCTTACCTCAGTGCCACCCGGACTGTGCTTTCGTCCTGCCCCGTCGCCATGACTCCTCGTGCAGTGATGAGCAGGAAACGAAGGGGAAAAAACGAAAAGCGGCTTTATCTGCGTCGGCCGCTTGACAGCGACGAGGGGGAGCGTGAGGGGGGGGGGGGGGGGGGGGTCGAGTGCGCACTCCCTCGAGCAACCGCGCAGCTCACCTCCACTTAAGCGCCGCCATTTCAAAAGACAAACGCGCGCATTAAAAAAAAAGAGGATATATCTAAGTCTGTCAACGGTGTTTTAACCATGACATCAGCGAGGAGGTGGAGGCGGCGTGTCCGCATGTCGCGCTCCTCGGCTCCGGCTCCGCTCGCAGACCGCTGCTTGACGCTCGGCGATCCATTGCCGGGCGCGCGCACGTTCAGGCACATATACACACACACACACACACACACACACACACGGATTAAAATCACATGCACGCGCGCGCGTTCCCCACTCTCCTTCTCTCTCTCTCTCTCTCTCTCTCTCTCTCTCTCTCTCTCTCCCCCCCCCCCCCCTTGCGCCGTTTACGCACCAGGGTGGAAACCGCAATGCGTCAGCAAGCCACGCCCTCTCCGAAGCACCGGCCGCGAGGTGACGTCATACGGAGGCTGTTCCGCACATTTTCGAAAGAAGTGAGGGGCAAGTTGAAGGAAGGAAGAGCGGTCTTATATTGTACAGCTTCCAACGAATAAATCGTATTTGACAAAGAGAGGGTTTCTTACATCAGGCGTTGTCTTCAAAACATCAGACGTGTGATACATTATGATCCACAACCATAAATGCAGTGGTGGAAGATGATTTCGGATCCTTAGTCTGAGTAAATGTACTTATTCCACAAGCGCTGCGACAATTTGTCAAATATTCCATAAGTATATACAGTATATATATAGTGTGTATATATATATATATACAGTATATATATACAGTATATACATATATATTGATGGTAGGGAATGAATCCAATAATAATGTTATTCGGATTTTCTAAATATTTCAAGTATTTCCTGTTTTCCACTTTTCAGACATTATATTTAGACTGTGGATCAGACGAACCAAGACACCAGATGTGTCACCTTGTCACCTCGGTCTTTGGGAAACTACCAGGGTCATTGTCCCCCTAGTTGGGGGCATTTTTATAGACAAAGCAGTTACTCGGCAAACAACTAAATGGCAGATTGAATGACATTGAAAATAATCGTCGGTTGAGGCCCCAATTACCGTAGTGTACAAACACTGTCTTACAGCAAACAGTCCAAGCATTAAAAATGTTACTACAGTTAAAGTCTTTAAGTATAGACATGGAAGCGTGTTCTTTTAAGTCTTTGTTTTAAAAATAAAAGAAAGGCTTTGAATAATTATCCAACTCATTCTTAATTGTTGGCCAACTGGTCTGCCACAGGTCTGTCTTCCTTTAGTCCTCTGGTTTTCAGTCTTGGCAGCCTGGACAACACCATGTCAATAATCCAAAAGCGGAGAAATTCTCTCAGTAATGACGCTTGGATGCCACATGTAACCTACAACAAGAAAATGGAAAAGATACTGCCAACAGTATAAAACATAAATGAATAAAAAAAATTAAATCAAGGTTTCATAGAATCTACATTTTCAGTGATCATGACAAAACAGGTTGTATACTCTCACTGTTTGAACATAATCAAATGCATTATGGAGAGAAAACTAAGGTTATCAGAAGGGAGCGGCACCAACACAACATTAGATAATTATCTTTTCAATCATAACCTCATTTTCATCAGAACGTCAATTTGATAAATACTAATGAGGTGATCCCACTTGAAGAGTTATTGGTAGCCCAAGAGTCGCGTCTATATTGTGTGCTCCTTTCGTTTCCATCACCATGGTGATAATTCTGTGATTCTGCGTTCTGCAGGACAAAAAGTTCTGCAGGACAAAAGTCCTCGATCCAGTTGGAGGACACAGCAGTGAGCTCCACCTGGTGGCAGACAAGAGGTATGACAATTCAACCACAAGCCCTACAGGGACAGTTACAGTACTAGGGCTTTGGTTTTTCAGATACCCCTGCCCGAGGTAGAACAAAACGCAACCATAATTTTGAAATATCCCCTTCATGAAATGGATGGTTGTAACAAAACTATTTTACAAAACAAAATACAGCAAAAAGAAATGATCTTTGGCTTTTGAAATGTGTTTTTGAAGGCGTCGGTGATCTTGGGAAAAAAAAGTCATCGGAGCCCAAAAACAACAAAGTATTCCTCGTCGTTAAAATGGTCTGAAAACGACCGCACCTTTGTTACACATTGTGCCGGATTGTGTATTTAGTTTTATTTGCCGAATGTTTCCATCAATTAGATAAAGATGCGAAGATGATCAAATACTAAACTCCAGTCCTCTGCAGACGGATCTCACTTATAAACTTATTTCAACAGACAGAGAATTTTCAGCAGCTCTGAAGTAAAATGAAGTATTTTAATCCCATCAATTATTTAAAAAAATATATGTATACGTGCTTTAAAATTATACATGTGTAAATTAAAGTAGAAGCCTCTAACTTTATAGCTGTGTGTATCATAATGTGCTTGTGTGTCTCCAGTGTTCGAGCTTTGCCTCTCAGACCAGAGAAGGTGAGTGATCTGGAGGAAGACGAGGACAGAGCAGAGTCTCCGGTGCTCGGCTGTGTGTCCGTGAAGAGTGACGGAGGCCGACAGGGAAGGTCTCCTGAGGCCTGGGGAGGCTGGCGCGTGAGCATCTGGAGACAGGAAACATCATGTTCTACCAAGAAGGCCTCGGCGTACTCGGACGCCGAACACAGGAGAGGAAATCAGGAAGTGGAGCAACACCAGGAAATAAAAACTACAAAGAATAGGTGACCAAGAGAGGGTGACAATATGAAATATATATAGATATATAATTCGTCAAAATTGACTGTCAAATTGATGATTTAAACCAGCATGAATATTAATAGAATTCCACTATTGAATAACAGAGAAATGCGGGGAAACTTTTATTTAGTCTCCAGCAAGGTGACATGAACCAGCGAGAAGAGATAATGAAGAATGAAATGAAGTTAGCTGACAGAGAGCAGTGGACTTCACAGGACATTTTCAGAACAGTCTCAAACAACTCTCGTGTGGTTCTGTGTTCCTCACTGCTGTCACTGACTTGTTGGCCCGTACACTCGTCATGTGGCTGCTGTGGCGCCGTGTCAATCGCTGATACGGGTTGGTGCTGTTGCCTCAGGACGTAGCGACTCAATGCCAATGTTGCACATCTGTCGGCTCAAACCTGAAACACTCCCGTATCCCCGAATTGCGTCTTTTCTTCAGGACTAAATTGTCAAACGTTGCTTCTGGCCCGCCAATGCAGTGTTACTCTTTGGATTCACTGGGCATGTTTTTTTTTCGCTGAAAATTTGGCCCTATGTTGCCACGTTTCTAGGACATTTTCAAAATTAGGGTTTGGGTTAGGGTAGGGTAAGGGTTAGGGCTAGGGCTAATGGATAATAGGTTGGGTGTAATTGGCTACCAAATTGGGAAAAGGGGGATAAAATCTGATACAAATTTATGAAAAAGGAAATGTGGGAACATAGGGCCTAATTTTGGAAAAAAAATCTTAGAAATGTGGGAACTGTGGGAACATAGGGCCTAATTTTGAAAAAAATCTTAGAAATGTGGGAAATGTGGGAACATAGGGCCTAATTTTGAAAAAAATCTTAGAAATGTGGGAAATGTGGAAACAAGGAGCTGTGGGAACATAGGGCCTAATTTTCAGTGAAAAACATTTCTTGGAAAGGTGGGAACTTAGGGCTGTGGGAACATAGGGCTGGGGGAACATAGGGCTGGGGGAACATAGGGCTGGGGGAACATAGGGCTGGGGGAACATAGGGCTGGGGGAACATAGGGCTGGGGGAACATAGGGCTGTGGGAACTTAGGGCTGTGGGAACATAGGGCTGGGGGAACATAGGGCTGGGGGAACATAGGGCTGTGGGAACATAGGGCTGTGGGAACATAGGGCTGTGGGAACATAGGGCTGTGGGAACATAGGGCTGGGGGAACATAGGGCTGGGGGAACATAGGGCTGTGGGAACTTAGGGCTGTGGGAACATAGGGCTGTGGGAACATAGGGCTGGGGGAACATAGGCACGCTCCCGGTCAGAATGACTAGTACATGCGCAGCACGGCTGTCACCCTGTGCTGCATGTGCTGCATTATAATGTATTGTAAATTGCAAGCCTCTTACTACAATTTGCATTTCGCGCTGTTTCCAATAGCGCTTTCGATTTTGAAAACGATTAATCATTCAGCCCTACACGACGACAATGTTTAACGAAGACTTTAAAGTTCGCGACCAGGCCGTTGGATGACGCTGCAGTACGGAGGTCGTATGGAATGAAGCCCTGATGTCCCGTTCCCGTGAAGGCAGCAGGGAGCTGCGCCACACGAAGCTGACAGAAGCACAGAAGAGAAGAAGAGTTACGAGGATTCACCGTCTCGTCCAGTTGCAGTGGCGTAAACTGGCAGGTTTTAATGTGGCAGACCACTGTTTCTTGCATGTAGTTTAAAGTGCAAACTTGTGTCGTTGTGAATCGTCGGGGTAAACTAGCCTTATATCATCATACTATCATCATCATATTATACCACGAGAAGCCTCCACCTGCCCCACCTGGACCCTTTCATTCAGTCACATCTTCAGACCACCGTGGTCCTCCACCTCCAAAGAGCCTCTGTGGCTCAAGAAGGAATGTGTTTGGCAGTCGTGGGCCTCGCACCTGTGACCTTTTTGGATTATGAGGTCAACATGGCCTCGGTTAATGTCAACTCAACAGGGTTGAAAGCCCTTCACATTCAAGTAGATTGAACAGAACGGAAGTGACACGTGAGCTTCAGGAAACGTTTGACGTCAGTTGTACCGGTTTGATATTCAGGAGAAGTGACGCAACATGCTCATCGAAATCCTGTCTGTTTTCTGTCTGGTTCCTCAATGGTGGAACGAGCTGCCCATTGACATCGGGACAGCAGAATCCCTAAAATGCTTTCGTCGCAGACTGAAAACTCACCTGTTCAGACTGCACCACACTCCCTGAATTTATTATGTTAAACACGCACACACACACACACACACACACACACACACACACACACACACACACACACACACACACACACACACACACACACACACACACACACACACACACACACACACACACACACACACACACACACACACACACACACACACACACACACACACACACACACACACACACACACACACACACACACACACACACAGTCTGCTGATAAAGATCATGTGACCACTAACACACAAATCACAAATTGTAGGGGATAGGCCTCGACTTGCAGTCTTTGTGACTGATTAAAAAAAAACAAAGCTTAAAAAGTAAAATAGTAACCGTAAGGAGGAAAATCGTCATAAGACATTAACCCTGACCGTGAGCTTTCAGTCAAACATAGATTACTTTTTAACTTGTTTTCATTTTACATATTTTTATTATTACTTAACCATTATATTCATTTTACATCTCTTAATTATTATCATTTTATACCTCATTATATAATCTGCTTTACCATTTATTCAATGCTTGAAAGACAGGAAGTACCAGACAGTGTTGAAAGGTTTCAAGCTCTCAAACCAAGTAATGCTTTCTAAGACATATAGTGTTACTCTGCCACTGGAACTAAACCATGAATGTGTTTAAACTGTCAGCAGACGGATTTTGTTAAGAATATGTTTGCCTAAATGTTTTACATGCCACGATCAGCATTTACATGCCATGATCCGTATTTATATGCCATGCAGTAAGGCTTCTGAGAAAACAATCAGAATTTTGGTTTTATGGTCCGAATTCTAAGAACTAATCAGACTCATGAGATCAAAGTGGGAATGCTGACATTAAAATCGGTGTTTGTAAAATTAGAGTCAATATTCTCAGAATTCTGAGATTAAAGTCAGACTACTCAATTCAAAGTAGGATTTCAAAGATTAAATTCTAAAATAAAGTCAGACTTGTGACATTGAAGTTGGAATTCTGATATTCAAGTCTGAATTCCAAGATCACAGACAAGATTTCTGACTTCAGAGTAAGAATTCTGAGAATACACTCTGAATTCATAGATCAAAATCAGAATACTGAGATTAAACTTCTACATTCAGAAATGTAAGATCAAAGTCAGACCATTGACTTAGATGAGAATTATGACAAATTGACATAATTTTGCATTAAGTCATAATTCTCTGATCAAAGCAGTGGACAGACTACCCAGGGCCAAAGGTTGGAGGTGGGTAGCTGGAATTAAAAGTTTTTTTGTTTGTTTTTGCTTTAGTGTTTTCTAGGTAATTAGTGTCATAACATAAATTAAAAATTAGCTGAATACATTGGCTGGGAGACTGAACTGTGTCTTTCCAAAAATAGTGGAGGTTTCTGCAAATAAAACATGACTCTAGTGAAGTCTAGTCTAGTAAATGTTTTATACATTAAACATATCTCATAATGATTCAGTCCAAGACATTTTCAGATGTTTGTAGATATCTGATATAGCTAAAAACGAAATGAAGATTTGTCTTTAACAAACGAGTCGTACAGAGAGGGCAATTTCTAGCTTGCATTGTAATAAATACAATACTGCATTAAAAAAAAAAAAATTCCTTTAATAAGAAATCTTGTACCGTTTTTATACACTAACAAATATCAAAGTGCCTGTTGCAGGCATGTTGTGCACTCTGTATTGCTGTTCAGGGCAATCTGGTCCCCATTATCTGAGCTGCGAAAAACAAGAGATGAAACATTAAAAAGGAATATTGAGCACTGTTGTAGCAAAAAAGCAACGTTCTTGCACTTGGCACCTTGATGCAGTACTCACAGTTATATAGGCTATGGCACTGTCCGACCCCACAGCTCCATAATGTGCTGAGCTGCTTTCCAGACTTTGCTAGAAAATCAAAGATTTAAGCAACTCATTGTTGCAATCGGATATATATATATATATATATATATATATATATATATATACACATTATATATAAATAAAAGGACCTCTTTTGGTTTATAAAGTGCAATTTCTCCCACTGTGTAGACAAAAGCAGCAACCCACAATCAGCTGATTCAGTCACACCAGCACAGATGTAAAGATAAAATCCACCACAATAATTTTTATCAGTAAATGTCTTTTGAAAGAGTTCCATATAATTGAATTTACAGACATACCAGTGTCCAAATCAGGCAGAAATCGGGCATAGTGTTTGAAATAGTCTCTTCTCCACATTAAATCTATTAACTCCAAATCTAGTTTTAGATTCGATGGATCCGAAAACTGCAGATTATTAAGGCTGGCATTCAAAACAAATTCTTGCTGGTACATTTAATTTAGTAATTTTGAGAGCGCTTCACAAAAGATGGATGGCCTGACTGAAATCATGCAATCATCTTGACGTGACGGAAAGGCTGAGGAAGAGGCCACTTGGCAACCTGGACACTTTATGAAGTGACTGAAGGGAAAGTTTCTAAAACGCTACTTAGTGGGAAAACAAATCATTCCCCAAGGTCCATGCCCTTGAACTACAAATGATCAATTTGTCCCATAAACCGTTTCAGTATTGTCACATTAGTTGCGTTGTTTTTTTTGTTTTTTTTTAACAAATCCAGACTTTAAGTATTTGGACAGTTCCACATTTTTGGTCGTTACGCTCTGTGCTTCAGGACATTCAGTCTTAAATAAAAATAATGGATAGGTCGTGAGTGTGTTCGCTCACATCCAAACAAATTCATTAAAGCTCTGTGTTCCAAATCAGATATTCATTATTTCAGCAACACTTTTCAAATGAGCCCAATCCTTGCCTTGGTTTGACAGAGGAGACGATGGGAAATGAGGAGAATGTGCAACAGAAGAAGAAGAAAAAAATCGCAGTCCTGACAAAGACAGAAAGAACAAACAGAAGACTTATGAAAGGGAAAGTGCCAGTGATATCACCCACTTGAGTTCAAGACTTATTTTTTTCTTATTGATTGCAGCCACCAGAGAGCAATACCATTTCCTTTCCACCCCACACGAGCAGTCTTTCCAATCTTCAATCCAAAAGACAGGAAAAACAAAGCACACAGTGGTAAAGTCTTCCCAGCCTATTCTACATCGGAGGCATCATTGTCAGAGGGGAGGCAGTTGCTGCCTTTTACCCGGATGTAGTGGACGTCGCGATCGCCACTAGATGAGGAGGCCCCGCAGGAGCAGAGCGGACCGGTGAACAGGTCCTCGATGTCCTCCAGCTGCAGGCCCTGCGTCTCGGGGAGGCAGCCCAGGACAAAGAGGAGACCCAACACCACCAGGCCTGTGTACATGAAGAAGGCCCCTGGGAGAGAGATTTGTGTGTACATTTAGTAAGGTTCTGAGCTCATGGCTGCCAAAATGTAAATAAAATCAATTGAATTTTGTGTGTATTGTAGTGAAATGTTGATGGATGGAAGTTTAACCTGTAGGAACTTACGTCGACTATAAATTCGTTAGTTAAAAGCAAATAGAGTGAGCACAGAGAACAGGTCAAGTGTTGTTTGTTTGCAAAGAGAAGGCTACTGTATTCATCGAGTCTTCCCACCCTCCACAGTTGTGTCTTTTAGCCGCGCTTCCACCACAAGTGGAAGTAGTTTCTGGAACTACTCTTCCAGGACAATGGCTGTGTCCTAGCCATTTATGCCAGACACCACAGACTTTTCTCATTAAAAACATGAAATTGCAGACTATGATCGGACATCACCTGACGCCCCCCCCCCGACAGTCTTACCAGAATAGGTCAGAAACTGAGCGACATGGAGGAAGGTCAGAGACACCAGCACGTTAAAGATCCAGTTGACCCCGGCCGAGCAGGCGTTTCCAGTGCTGCGAGCCCACAGTGGGTAGATCTCAGAGTTCACTGTCCAAGGCATCGGGCCCATACCTAACATGCAGACACACAGAGGAGGAAGCAGCCTTATTAATATCCACAAGGATAACGTGCATTGCGTGCATCACTCTTTATAGCAGGGACCTGGCATTTTAAAGATAATATTTGTTTATTCTGTATGCTGTACAAGGGACAGAGAGTCATCTCTTCTGGTAAATCAGACATTTCAGTTTTTGATTTTGAATACATCTGGAAAGGAATTCTTATCGTTGTCATCGATTATGAAAAGCTGACAGTTTTATCCATTCAAGAATTAAATCCTACGTGTGCAATGCAAGAGTTGGGGTGTGAACGTAACATCACACCTGGCGCGAAGAACGCAAGGTAGAGAATGAGACCCATCAGGACGACCCAGGAGTAGGACGTAGGACAGAAGTTGTAAGCCCAAATTGGGCTGCCATCTGCCTCAGTCTGGTTGGAACACCTGGATAAAAAAACAAAAAAGGTTTAGGTTTTGTCAATAAGTATGCCTCAAGTCAATCTAAATTACCCAGCAAAAGATAACTGCTTTCTAATTACAACAAGGATGTGAGAAAGCTTTGGCTTTACAAATGCTAAAAGTGAGCCCATTTGCTTTAAAAAAAAAAACCAACTATATTTCATGTATAAAAGCAATCTAACTGCAATAATGATATTCTCTCAAGTAATAATTATACATGGGATTTGTAGAGCGGCTTTTCTAGGAACTCAAAGAACTAAGGGGATTGGGATGGAAGTTTGTACTGTGACGCTCTTTGTCGCACACCAACACACACAAAAAAAACCAGTGTCTCACCTTCCCCACGCTGCATGATCAGTGGACGCCTGGTTGGTGGGAACGCAGGAGGAGTCGTACACCCCGGTTCCGTTTTCACGATAACAAAATCCACAGTTGGGATCCAACATGCAGAATTCGCAGAACCTGCCGGACAAGCCGATTGTCAAACCTCTGAGGCTATTCACTTAAGACAGGCATAAGATACCGCCATATACTCAGTTCATTGAATCTTTTTCTTTTACCCATATTGTCTGCAGGTTGAGTTTTGGGAATCAGCCGGGTGGAGGGTGATGGGCGGGGAGTTGTGGGCAGATAGCCAGAACCCAACCGCCAGCAAACTCAGACTCAGACCAGTACCTGCATTGGAGAAAATGAGCAGACTAAATACATTTCTGATCATAAATTATGAATAAATAAAGACAGCAGAGACCTCTCCATGGGACTACAACTAAAATCTAGAGAATGGGAGTGCATTCTATAGATGTCCTTTTGAATTTGATCATATAATAGAAACATGACGGTCTCAATAAAATTTATTTTTACTGCGAGCAAATATTAGTTATATGCAAATGGCTTTTTTTTTAAAAAAAGACAAACATTTAAAAGTCAATCTCACTAAATTTCACTTGTGAAATACAAACGTATTGCTATTTCCTGTCATCTGTCACAAATTAAGTCGCCGTATGAAATATTCCAATAACCGACCTAAAAGGCTGCCCAGGATCAGCTTCCTGCGGCCCACTCGCTCTACAAGCCAGACGCCAACCAGCGTGAACACAAAGTTGGTGGCAGACGTTGCGGCAGCCAACCAGATCGCCTGTCTATCGTCCCGCACGCCCGCCATCTGCAGAATGGTTGCGCTGTAGTACCTAGATGTGGGGCAAAAGAGGTTCATTGTCGTTCTGTAATGCCAGCGGGGCTTTGCTTTGACGAGGTGAAATTTATCGTGTTGGAACTAAAAGAGGACATATACGACGACCTACATGACGGTGTTTATCCCGGACAACTGCTGAAACATCTGGAGGCCGCAGCCGACGAAGAGAGCCCTGCGAGTCGGACCATGGCCGAGGATCCGCAGAATAACAAGGCCTCCTGCACACGATCAAGAATCTTTATTGACAATCAAAGGTTCAACTTCTGTACCACATCAAGACAGAACGTGACTCGTCACTGCTCTCAATCTCTTTGTGTTTTCAGAGAAATTGTCACCTCCGCCCGCCTCTTTCCCCTCCTCCTCAATGCTGGTTCTGATGGTGTTGTACTCCTCGTCAACGGTCTGGCCTCCTCTGATTCGGCTGAGAACTGTGCGGGCCTCCTGGCTCCGGCCCTTCTGGAGAAGCCAACGAGGGCTTTCCGGAAGGAATAAGAAGCCGACGAACTGCAGCACCGCTGGAACAACGGACAGACCCAACATGTACCTGCAGTGTGGGGGGAACAAGGAGGAGGGGGTGGGGGAGGAGGAGGAATGAAGGGCAAGAAAATAAAAAACAAAACAAGATTCTCAAGCTGGGGTCTGAAGACTCGCAGGGATCATCGATGGTATTCCAGGTGGTTGGTTAAAAGCCGCATGGTCACTAAATCATGGGTTTGGGCAGCAAAGATGTCCACAGCTAATCCACAAGATTGAAATCCGAGCCAATGTTGTTTATATATTTTAAGGATCAGGAGTGGACTTTTGAAGCCCAGTCAATTTGTGATGCGTTGATTGCTTTTTCTGTGTTTGTCAATGTCAAAATCACCCCTGAGGCTCTAAAGACACTCAGTGTTGTGAGCGAACAAACATTAGAATGCATAACACTGGAGCTGGCAACGCCTCTGAAGTGCTGCTGTCAGTGTGTAGTTGGATGCAGTCATCAACTCAAAGCAGTTATGGTTTCTTTCATCTTTCACAGCAAAATGCTGCAATTTCGTTGACATCAACATGGTCTGTTGGTGTACCCCAACGCAAAAACGGGGGAAAAGGATTGCGACTAAAAAAACTTAAGTCAAAAGTGTAACGACAATGTGGAGCAAAATGCGTACCTCCAGCCGTCGCGGCTCAGGTAGCTGAAAGCCCCGTCAACCACACTGGCGATGAACTGGCCACCGGTGATGAAAAGGGCGTTGATAGTGACCAGCTGGCCTCTCAGGTGGGGCGGGGAAACCTCAGCGATGTATACAGGAACTGTCATGGAGGCAATGCCTGAGGGGGGGAAGAAAAAAGATTGGGTTTTTATTTTGACGTGCACAGAAACACCCGCAAACATCGAACATCCGATGTTTGGTTTCATTGCCAGTGTGGTTGACAAAATCTATCTCAGCCCTTCTCTGGGAGAGCTGTTTCTGTGTCTGTTGCTTTTATGTAAATGAGCTTCGGCTGGTTTCACCCCTCTCAGGAAGTGGATGTGGCATAGTCTTTTCGGGGCCTCGCCCCTTTGTTTACACTGTGTTCACCGATGTTCACCCCGGCTTTCACAGGCGTCACCCCGGCGTTCGCCGGTATGAAATTTCACAAAAAGCTAAATGAAAACACAATTAAAGGGCCAAATTACCTCTATAACTCTAAATAATAAAGTGGTGTTCAGTCATGCTTCATTCACTCAGGCTGTCCATCAGTAAGATGTGCTCTACAACATAGCCACGTCAGCTGCGGCGCTAAGGCAGAATATGGACACTTCTGTGTCCGTTTTTTCAACCAACAACAGAGCAACCTCGTATCTTGGCCATTGTTGTTTACCGGGAGCCGATGTTAGCGAGGAAATGAAACGTGGCCGCCGCGAGATAGGTTTAGCAGGTTTCAGTGGGCGTGACCCAAACCGAGCTCTGGGTGTGTGACACTACCTGGAGGAGGAGCTGAGGGCAGGCTGAGGAGCATCGTCACGTAACGATGCGCTGCGAGCTGAACAGATCTCATGAGCACACGTTTTGCGAAAGTTGGAGCAAGAAAAAGAGAGAGAGGATGGACTTTTCTGACGTTTGGGGGGTCCGTTAACATATATTTAGGGTAAAAAAACATGAAAAGTAGTAATTTTCATAATAGGGGACCTTTAACTCACTACACATCTTCAAGAACTTACTATTATCTTTCTCAAAACATCATGTTGCTGCCTTTAATGGTATGGTCTTCTTGTGCTTTTCATTTTCTAAATATATCTGATATAATCTGAATTTCTTTCTATGAGCATTATAATTTTATTATTATTTTCTTAAAAGTATCTTATTATATAATTGTATTATTATTACTATTGTTATTACTAATTTCTGTGCAAGAGTTTTGGGTTCAGGGTAGAGGGTTAGGATGTGTGGGGGTCGGTAAATGAGAGACTTTATGTATGTATGTATGTAATTTGTATGTGATTTGTCTGTTGTATTTTTTGTTTTATGGACCCCCTTGAAAACGAGATGGTTTATCTCAATAAACATTCAAACTTCAATAGACTAGAAAAAGCAATTTCTAAAGAAGTGGGCTAAACTTGGACGGCTGTCTTGGATCATGAAGACTGGGAAAAGTGTGAAACGCTTAGTTAAATGTGTACTAAAATGATGGCAGAAACTTGAATATATCCGAAAGTATGACAGTCATAAAAAAGTTGAATACAAGCCGGAATGTGCCTAATCGAGCTGAACCTTTTGATGGAAGCATTCACACCAAAAAATAACCAATTTTCAACAATTTTCCAAACGCCAACTCACCTATGCCCAAGCCAACTACGATTCTGCCCGCAAGAAGGACCACCCTGTCCGGGGCAAGACTCAAGACGAGGCCGCCGACGGTGAAGATGAAACTGGACAAGAGGATGCAGGGCCGGCGCCCTAGCCAGCCATTGAGGAAGCCACCGCTCAGGGCGGACACTGCCGCGGCCCCGACCGTACTGGACACCAGCAGCTCCTGCCAAAGCGCGTTCAGGCTCATCTCCTTCTTCAGCAGCAGCATGGCCCCGGACACCACGCCGGTGTCGTACCCGAACAGAAATCCCCCCAGGGCGGAGAAGAAGGCCAACATGTAGACGATCCCCGGCGTGGACGCACCCCAGTCCGAGGGATGCCCACTGGCGGCGGTGGCGTCTCCGCACGAGTCCACAATGAGGCGCCGCTCTCCATCGCTCGCCGATTTCTGCCTCCTGCCGCCCACAAGGCTGGCCATTTGCCTCAGGGTGTATTTATCGTGGCTGCTGCCGGACATCAGGGGGGAAGCAGGAGTTACAACTCACCAGTGGTTCATTTACCAACAGCAGCTTGTTGCCACGGTTACAGCCTCATCAGCACCCTGACTTCTGCACGGATCCGGTCCTGAGAAGCTAATGACCGCCCCCCCCCAAACCACAGGTTGAGATGGGAAAACAATACAAACAAATTTGAGATAACGATGGCGCATCATTTCAATACCAGACAGGCCACGTATTAACTTCATGCAGCCTCCACCCAGCGTTTTTTGTTCAGCGGTCAAGTGAGGAAAAAAAAAAAAAAAGAAGACATAAGAGGAGGCAACTTAGCCCACGATAAGTCCTCACGGCAAACGAGTCGTGACATGGAAGACACGTAGCGAAGCGGCGCACTTTAAAGAACGTAACCAGCACTTCGGGTGATTGTTTACTGCTGAGCACAGCTCTGCTCCGACCACCGCGGCCATGTTTGCGTGACGTCATGTTTACTTCCGCGCTGCACTGTTGTAGCGCCCCGCCCCCCCCAAAATAAAGTTGTCCCTCATATTCTAGTATAATATAATACTAATATACTACTACGATATACATAACTAGTCTAATACAAATACGCATTAAAAAATAGACCCGTTATTATGATAAAAAATCCCTTTTTTAAATTTAGTAAATATTAACATTTATCTTGATATTTACACGCTTTCAAAGTAGTCATTACTTAAGAACGCAGCGCCGAATCTAACAATTTAGTCTATTGGGTCTTGTCGTCAATCCGGTATGGGTTCATATCGTTGCACACTGCGGGCTGTCAGTAGGATAATGTGTCAAGATGTTAAGATAAAATAAGACATTCATTTATTCGTCCACAACGGGGGGGATTTGGGTGTTGACAGTTGGATAGCAACTGAAAAATACAGATCTATATATAGTTAAAAAAACAAACTACAAGCCTAAATAAAAAAATATAGATACTATAAGAATGCAGTGTTGCACGGTTGGGATTGATTTATCAATGAACTCAATATGCGGCCACGTGCAACATGTTGTCAGACATTATTATCTCAATTAGATTAAAAAAAAGACCACAATTGACCAAAAAAAAAACCAGTCAGAAAATCTGTTCACATAAAAAAAGTTGCCAAGCTCGTGACTTATAACTTAGAAATACACGCTGACATACGAATTTAAAATGTCACCAATACACGAAGAGCCTCGTCTAAAGCCAAACGGGACGTGTTATGCGGAGAATAACCCGAAACTTTACCTCGGACAAGCGTATATGGCTGCTCAGCCCTCCTTCACAAACGGGAAGTGTTAAGTCTCGAGGACCCGGATCATATGATGTCGGAAAATGAACACGCCCACGTGCACGAGCCGAGCACAAAGACACGCGCGCGCACACACACACACGCGCGCACACGCACACGCACACAAACACACCTGTTCACCTGTTCACACTACACCACCAACTAGTCTTTTTCTTCTTCTTCTTTTATTGTTTTATGGCGGTTGGCAAACAACAAAATGGTGCATTACCGCCACCAACAGGCAAGGAGTGCGGACCAGAATCACTAAAAACAAATCAAAACAAAACAAAACGGTCCAATATTATTAGATTCTCCCAGACAACTTTATTTCCCTGAGGTACTGTATTAAATGAATATAACATTCGTTCTGCGAATCTTGCTGTCAAATGTCCACAATATTCAGTTCCATCTTGAGCTCTCTGAGGTTCTGACTGAGTCGTGTTCTCTCCGACCCATATTTTTTTGACAGTGTACTATGATGTGTTCTATAGTTTCCTCTTGTCCGCAATTGTCACCGTTTCCCGAGTTATGTTTTCCTATTTTGAATAGTGTACCAGTAAATTCCGCTATGCCCAAAGTCTTGTTATGACTGTCTCCTCTTTTGTACTTCTTCTTGTACTTCTCATCTCTCCCACTTTCTTTTGCACTCCGTAACACCATCTCCCTTTGCTTTCCTTCTCCCAATGTTTTTGCCAAAGGCTTCTCACCCACCCACACACACACACACACACACACACACACACACACACCTGTTCACACTGCACCACCAACTTGCATTGGTATAAAACAGACGAGTGAAACCCCTCGTGGGGGGGCAGTGACGTCACACCGAGCGTGATTTTTGGCGTGATAGCAAAAATGTGTCTCAAGGCCCCGCCCATAGATGTACTAATAATAGGCCCCGCCCCCTTCTTCGACTAATGGGAAGAAGTTTTTCCTGTCCGGAGTCGTGTGACGCGAGTGGGCAGGCAGGGGCAGACTGCGAGCCGCTCTACCTCCACTGAACTTCCGCGCGAGGTCTCCGTCATGTCGGTGTCGCCGCTCCGCCGCGGACGGTGATGTCAACGCCGCAACCGAAAGTCCGCGACGGCGACGACGACGACACTCTCGAAGTCGCGACGGCCACTTGTGGCGTTCCACACGGCGCATAACAAACGGCGTCACGCGACTCGCACGTCCGCGGAGTGATGGTACGCGCGCGCACACCGCTCTAGCTCGACTCCGGTTCCGGTTCTGCCGCGCCGGCTGTGCGGATGCCGCGGCCGTGCGGCCGCCCGAGGCCACTCGTCGGTTCGGGGTCGCCGCGACGACTCGCCTAGACGCGCGTCGAGCCCACCGCAGCGCACCGCACCGCACCGCACCCCACCCGACCCGTACCCGGGCAGGAGAGCATGGTCGACCAAGAGGAGCTGGAGGAGCGGCTGAAGAAACTCCTGGTGCGGCTGAGGACGCCGCAGAGAGACCGACAACTGTGCACGCTGATTCAGATCGTCCAGGATCTGCTGCTGCTGGCGCACGCCGACCACGGTAAGGCAAGGAGGGTTTCCGGAGCAGTGGTGGGCGACGCTGCCGGACCCTTCACTCTGATAAAGAAGTCATACCGCTATAATACAACGATACCACAGTCCGAGCTAAAGTCCTGCGATCTAACTGAATGTACGTTTAAAAGTTCTGATTGCGCAAACCATTGAACCCTGTCAGTGTTGTATGATTTGATTATTATTATTTTTTTTACTGATGGATCAGTGTGTAATAAAGCTGTTTAATGTTGCAGTTGGTGTACATGGAATCGATTAGTCATCATTTAATTTTATTTTTTAGTAATTTGACCACACGGTATGTTTTTTTTTGTGTGTGGAAAATAGCTGAAGAGAGAGAGAGATCTACAGTAGAGCAGAATCAAAAATTGAGCAGAATATAGAAATACTCGAGGAAAGTGCAAGTACCCCAAGTGCAGTGAGTACATGTTGCAGGTATTTTAAAACTATTTCTGACAGTTTGTAGGTGAATCGATTCATCATTTAATTTTATTTTAATTAATTGGTAATGCTAAAATAACATATAAGTTATTACAGTTTTTTTTTATTGGGTGGTGTTGTTTTACATGAATACTACTACTAATATTATTCTATAACTATCCTCCTCTCTCCCTGCACAGATCCTTCACTTCATTTGTCCATCATTTCTGATCTTTATTTTTTCTTCTCTGTGTGTTTTTGTCGCTGCTGTGATCGAGCTCCACTCATCTGAGCAAATGAACAAGGACAACCAGACTTGCACCCTTTATAATAGGACTCTTTTTGTTGCCTGATCATTTTTCCAGGCTTTGTCTTATGCACATTGAAAACCGGAAACGAGTGTGACCGGCTGTGTCCTTTGTTTCGAAGCCAACTTGTTCCCCCATGTCATCCTGACTGTTGCTCTTTGTCGCAGCAGCCGGACTGTTTGAAGACAAAGATGTCCACGTCCCCCTCATGGCAGTGCTGTCATCCTACAGGAACAGCAGAGGAGTCCAGCAGGTACTGCGAGACCAACATTTGATTGTGCCGTTTGTTTTCGCCTTGTGCATCGGAGGTGCGTAGAGCTGCAACAGTTAATCGCTTTATATATTAGTAATCAACTACTGAATTAATCGGTTCAAGTAGTTTTTATGACACAAAATAAGGCCAAAATTCTCTGATTTCAGCTTCTTTAATGTGAATACTTTCTGGTTTCTTTGCTCCACTATGCCCGTAAACTAAATATCTTTGGTTCGCGGACAAACCAAAACATCATGTTGGAGTTTTGGGGAACACGGTCGACAATTTTTCACCATTTATGACATTTTATGGACCAAACAAGCAATCGATTGATCGAGTAAATAATCGGCAGATTAATCGATAATGGAAATAGTCGTTAGTTGCAGCCCTAGGGGTGCGTGACTCTTTGTGGGCCATCTTCAACTTTGACTGCGAAAAACAGGAGAGCGCAAACTTCACTCGATTACTTTGAATGCAACTCATTTCAGTGACAAATGTGTCTCAGGCTGGTTTAACAATAATTTTTTCGTCATTGCTTTAATCTTCAAATGAGCTTGGAGGTGAATCGTGAGGCTTATCGTGTCAGAACAGTGACAAATGTCTGATATCATTTCCCAGAGCCCAAACCACTAGGCCAAATCAGGGCAGCGCCACGTGCTAGCACGTCTCTTAAGGTGTCGACGGTTTACAAACTGCACTCACAGTATTGTTGGTGTAGCCCACACCATTTTTTTTTTTCAATTTACAGAGCCTGGGCTGAGACGAAAACCTGGAATTTTTTTTCGGCGTAACAGAGGAAATATTCGTTGATTTATACAAAGCGTGTTTTGCTTTAGAATTGCTTACTGCCCCTTTAACTAATGGATTCATTGACTAATAGTTGCAGCTCTACAAATGTCAGTTTTTTTTCTCTGTTGCTGAAATGAAACGGAAATGTGTGTGTCGTCTTTAACTAGTTTCAGAGATGCTTAGTTGTGCACACAACAGCATCACCTGCCAGTCTGACAGTTCCTGCTCTGTGTAGCTGACCGAGCATGTTTATGGCATCTCGTGACTGTACTGCGGCTTATCTGAGGTGAGACTGCAGTAAAAGACATAAACCCCAAAGTCAGATCGTGACACTCGAACATGGGTTCAGTCCACCGGACCTGTTTCGACGGATAAAAATCCCATCTGATCTCAAGCATACAGATTGTTTGACTTTTTCCGTAAGAGCCGGAGGCAGGTCGTGTGATGTATTAGGCTCAAACACTTTGAATCATTTAAAGCACAACAAAAAACATAGTTTTTATTGAGTTTGCTTCACGTATATAACAGTGACTCAGCTCTTGCTTGTATAACACTAGAAGCTCGGACAGCAGCTCTGTACTGGTTGTGGGGGGTAGACATTGGCTCCTGTTCCTACATCTCTAAAGCATCTGCAGGTTCAAGGGGCAGTAAGCGATTCTAAAGGACCCGAGGGGCCGTGTTCACGGCCCGGCCAGTGCAAGAAAATCACAACCACAACAAAGACAGAAACAAGCTCTCTCCAAAATCGCTTACCGCCCCTTTCAGGCACACTTCCAAAAGCAGTTGATTAGAATTTCCGTATGAAATTCAAAGTTTATTTTCTTTCATCTATCTCCGAATTATTACTTTTCTTTAAGTTAATGTCGAATAATTGGTTGGCATTTTGACTTCTAGCCTTGAAATGAAGTGCGTGATGGTGTACTCTCCTTGCCACAGGTGGGCTGGTCGCTGCTGTGTCGGCTGATTGAAATATGCCCCGGTGCGCTGGACCAGCTGACCAGACCTCTGCACGCAGCCAATGACTGGGAGGCACTGGGAGTGCACCAGTAAGTCAGAACATACTCATTGGGTGCAAGAATGCATTCATATGTTATCGTCAGACACATGGAAGTACCAACCAGTTTACAGAGCATTCACGTTCAAAAGAAGCTGTGATCTTTTTTTTTTAGTAAGCACACATTTATGTAACTCTCAACACTGTCCAAACAAAACCACATATCTTGTGATTGTGACTCGACAAATGAATCTGTTCTCTAAAATAATTGGCAAAAAGATTAAAAACTTCACTTTGAATTATGTAACATTTATTATTTCGGTCACATGGATTTTAAGCTTAATGCTTATGTTTTTGTCTGTGGTATTTCAGTGTTTGGTGAATAGGATTTACTCAGAATGTGCGTCGTAGCTTTGTGTAGACTAGTGGACAGTGAAACATAGGGCTGGGCGATAAAACGATAACCATATGTATCGCGATAGACACATTATCAATATCAATAGAAAATGCGTTCGATAGAACGTTTTGATAATTTTTTTTCCTCATTTGACGGAGCAAAGAGTCTAGCTACACTGGCCGTTAGATACGCCGGCACTCGTCCTCTGGTACCTAGCAACGTATGGAGTGACACACCTAATAGCCAATCATGTAACAGTATCACGTTTGGTTTTTATCAAATTATCAATAATTATTGATATCGACCTATATGAAACACTTATATCGTGATACAGTTTTCAGCCATATCGCCCAGCCCTAGTAAAACAGTATTGTTTCACTTATGTGGTTGTTGGCGCCTGCATGAGTTATTAGTATTAAAAGCATTTTTCCACATGTATGTGCAATTATCTTATTTCTTTGCTAATGTGCTGTTGAATTTGTGCCATTTTCTTCCTTCCACTTGGTTTGGACTTTTGGACTTTCAGACAACGTTTTTTTCAGTTTTCACTTCTGGTTTATTGTCAGTCAGTCAGTTTAACCTACACCTTCGAGGTCCTTTATATTGCTGTCCAACATTATTTTCAAAAAGCTCCTTCACTTCTTAATTTAGGCCTTTTCCCCCATTTCTTGTACAGGATGTTGTCATAGTGCTCAAACAAGTAAGCGAGGCTGAAATACAAAGAGAGGTCATTGAAAATATTTTTGAAATTTTGACGAAATGACATGCAGGAAATTAAATTTAAAAAAAAAATAGTGTAAAAAACATTGTAGGGTAAAAAAAAAAATTAAGTTTACAGAAGTGTGACTCTTGATGCCTGTCTCAATGTGTTTTCCAGGCAGATCCTGAAGGTGCTTTGTCTGTACAGCAGCGACTGCAGAGTGACCATGGTGGGACTCCGGGCCCTGGCGCTTCTGCTCCGATCAGGTAAACGACCACACAGGAGATGTGTGACAACACATCACAGCATCACTCCTGCTATGTGGCGCCTGTGTGACGCCAGCACAAGTGCTTTGATATTGAAAGTCAATTTAATACCCTCTCCTTTGACTCGTAGCCGAAGTCGAGGTCACAGTGACCGATTTTAATGTTGGTTTTACATCAGATTGAAAGGTTGATCAGCGTAACAAAGCTACAGAAAGTCATGACGTGTAATTGTCTGATTGTACTCCTGTAAAAGTGGCAGTATGTTACACATGTTGCCCTGCGGGGGTTTCCCCTCCAAACACCCACTTCAAAAATCCTCTTTGTCCTTTTTGTGGTTATTTTTAGAGCAACAATCAAACTTTGTTTCTTAAAAAAATCTTGCAGATCTTGCAAATCTCATGGCATAGACAAATATTACTGAGACGGGCTTCGCTAAACGTGTCACATGGTCTGTCGTCAGTGACAGCGGCCGCAATGTAATCGAGCAGGCCGAAGAATGACTTCCCGTCCCTGACAGAGAACATTATTTAAGAAAAATATTTACGTAACCCCAAAAGATAAACTCGTATCTGCAGTTGCGAAACTCTAACTTTTGACATAACATTATTGTTTATCCATATAGGCGATAAAATGGTTTGTTGCTATATTGTGTTTGAAAAAATATTTATTAATTTGGGGTCCTAAAAATTCTGGTCCTAGCTTTTATCCTAACTGCAGTTATGGGCGGCAAAACTTCTGCTGAACTTCAGTCAGATGGGAGGAATCAAGTCATTTGTTGATGAAATACGTATTGCTAATCCCAACTTTAACTTGTCACGGTGTTGTGTTTTATTCATGGCTATGTAGACATCATCGCTCTGCTGGTGCTCGAGGAGGAAGAGGATGTGTTTGGCGTGGTGGTACAGGCGATGAAGATGTATCCCACCAGCGAAGAAGTGCAGCTCCACGGCTGCGGAGCTCTGCGATTCCTCCTGCAGAGAGGTGGACACACGTGTTATAACCTCTTGTAGACTGTTGTGATGTGTGCTGTCTCTGTCTGAAACGCCTGGATTTATTTTAGATTTTGTTTCCGTATGCTCGTGTTATGTCGCTTAATCCGTTTCTTGTGTCTCTGTTTCCAGTGAGTGACGAGCACCTCGTGGAGTTTGTGGAGATCCAGGACCATTGTGTGGTCTTGGCGGCTCTCCAGAGGTTCCCACACAGCTCCGAGCTGCTCCTGCAGGCCATGAAAGTGCTGCTCCCACTGGCTCGTCCTGGTAAGACCTCACGACACTCCAGTAATGTTCTCATGAGGCCTCAGAGGGAAAAGAACTGAAGCAGCCACTTTGATATTGATTAGTAAAAAAAAGGGAAAGTACATCAGTGCTCTCCTAATCTTATTTCTCACTTGTTTAATGCTTTGATCTCACACCGATTGAGCTCCTGACATAGTGCAGAAGCGCATCAGCATATTAAAGAGTGAAGGTTTTGGTCTGAACCGAAGTCTGGTGTGGGAGAGAGTGTAGAGCGTATTTCTCCCCATAATGTAACCATAATGTAACTAGTTGCATCACAAGATTCCTATTGATCATGAATGAAGCGCATAAAACATCGTTCTTCTTTTTTTACACAGTCTATTTTGAGCGAATGTCACTGTGACGCTTTGTAAATCAGATTAAACGCCGGCAAACACATGCGGGACAGGATAGTAGTGTACGAGTGAATACTTTGTGTATAATTGCTTCGGATGGATGAATGGACAATGGAAGAAAGCCCCCGACTCTTTAAATTTCCAGAATGATGTTTTTCTCCCACCATCAGGAGGGGGGGTGGAGTGGATCATCCACTAACCAGAAGGTCGGTGGTTTGATCCCTCTATGAATGTGTGTGTGAATGAGTGAATGTGTCTTGTAGCATAACGCACATTGAGTGGTCGTCAAGACTATATGAGCACTGTATACATGCAGTCCATCTCTCATGTATTGGCTATGGACAGATGACAGTTTCATTCACACACATTCAAGGCATATTTACCATGAAAACATAAGGATAGTAATCTGTCCATCTCATCTATAAAGAATATAGATAATCTAAATTAGAGCATTAAACTAAGAAAACATGAAAAGCAAATATCAGTGTCAATATTTGAGAGTTTGAGAAAGATAAGACAATGGTATTTTAACCTTTGTTTGTTTTTGTGTGTTGAGTATCTCTTCAGTTGTGATGCAATCCCAGCATGAGGGGGAGCATTTTACAACTGAAAAGTAAACAGCTTTCTGGAGATTATATGTTTTCATCTTTTCATTATATTTTTGCACCATGGTACCATAGCAACCTTTCACATTCACAGATACAGATTGGATCCGGGGTTGGGGCTGAAATATGCTAAATAATTATCCACAACATAATCATGGACATTTAGAACAAAAGTACTTGACCATCAGTAATTTGACAGCAATGACTGAATCTGATTGGTTTACCCACAAAATACCCACAGTAAGGTGATCGGAGGAATCGGAGCGATAGAATCCTCACGACCTGAGGAAACAACCTGCTGTTTCTGAGCTTTCTTTGCCACAGTGGGGGTGTGTGGTGACTGTGACTGGTTCTCTGTGATGTTGATCCCCAGGAATTTCTAAAACTGTTCACCTGTTGTACCTGCGCTCCACTAATCTAAACAGGACCGTGTGTGTCTTTGCCTCCTTTTCTTTTTTCTAAAATGAGCAATCAGCTCCTTGGTTTATTCACGACAACCTAAGATTCTCACAAAATATCAGCTTTGCTGAATTATAATGCAGGTAACTTTCTTTTGAAAAGTTTAAAAAAACATAGTTTAGCTTTCCCTGTGCAAAAGAGCATTGGATGTCATGTGCGGAAAGAACAGTATGTACAGCATACGGATACAACGGCTTATATGTTGTGACGGAAATGAACACGTGGGAGTACAGTCCTTACTGTTTCATATTTATAGCAGGTTTTTCATCTGTATTAAGCTTATCACACTTATTCATTATAATATAATATGTTTTTTTCTAAAAAGGCCAAATATATTAGCTATAATTTATATTTAAGAAAAAACAATATGAACAAAAAAAACCAACATTGGCCTACAGTGAAATTCTAATTATCTGGATGAATTCTGCATGAAAAAGGAGCAGAACATTGATGCAAAAGTTGACTTGAGTTAAAAATATATTTGTTCCACATTAGTCTCAGATCTGAGATTCCTCCCGGTCATTTGGGGGGGGGGGAATTCCGGGCTATTTCTATTAATGGCTATCATTATTATTGAAGGACTTTATCTGAGCTCTTGCTTTGTTTCCTTTTATAAGCTGATTTTTTTTTTTTGTGGGGGGGACGGACAATTATATTCCAGCATATCTTCTTTGTAGGCTTGATATCTTAATC
Organism: Scophthalmus maximus; assembly: GCF_022379125.1. Classification (NCBI taxonomy): domain Eukaryota; kingdom Metazoa; phylum Chordata; class Actinopteri; order Pleuronectiformes; family Scophthalmidae; genus Scophthalmus; species Scophthalmus maximus. Next base: position 3,321,341 of record NC_061521.1, on the reverse strand, counting down.
ATGGCTTATCATTTCCTATTCTATTCCTCATGCCATACACACTATACATTTTTACATGTCGTGTGCATAATCTATCAGTGTATACCAGCGTGCACTGACTGAAATGCAAATAAATCCCCAAACACTACATTAAAATGAAAAAAAATCTGAAATGCAAAGAAGAAACTAAAAAGCCCTCGCTACTCCGAGCTCATGAGCTCTTTTGTCTCCAGGCAGTAACGTGGAGATGTTGATGTCCGGAGGCGCCCGGTGCTACAGCGTGATCATTGTCGCCATGGACACCTTCCCCGAGGTGGAGGAGCTGCAGGAGACGGCCTGCTGCCTGTTCAGAAAGTTTACATCAGGTCAGTCCCGGATAATAACAGAGAACATTAATATTCCTGTAACATTGTAAATACCCCATCGTCTCCTCCAATATAACGCATTACAAAGATTTATCACAGCACATAGATTTTTTTTTCAATACACTACATGCACCAGGCTTCGTGGTGTACTTCCGTTTCAAAATAATGCTTCTCGTCTGTTTACCGTTACTGTGTTTATTCACTACTTCATTCAGAGTTTTGGCACGAGTCTTTGCAGGAAAATGTCCAAAACGGGACATCTTCAAACACAGATGAAGAAGTACTCAGAGCACTGCTCTTTCCCACTTTGTTCCTCTTCATCGAAATTTAATGGCGTACCAAGTTTTCATGAGTTTCCGACCCGTCCCGACCCAAGGAGACCATGGCTGGTAAACATAAGGCGGGATCATTTCTCTGTCACCTCTCGCACAAAGGTCTGAAGCAGACCCTTTGTTGAACCAGACCGGAAACAGTTAAGCAGTACTAAGTAGAACCCGGACATGGTTATGCAAGTAGCCCATTTGCCATTGATAAATTGAGGCAGGGCCCCAATAACTTTTGTCAAATGTTATCTCCAGATTATTAACTATTGGAGCTGATTGGTCAAAGTCATGGTCCACAAAAATCTGTTCCAAAAAACAAATGTTCCAGGATATCTCTCCGCAAATAACATGAGAGACAGTGTTAATCATAAAATGATCAGAAATGATTCCCTGCCATATGATATCACAGGATAAGTGCTGTCATGAATAAGTCACAAAGAACTCAGACAATGATGTAATGCTCAGTTCAAAAAAAGCATTTTTCAAGGTATATTTGCATCCTTTAGATCAAATAATAATAAAAATTATAGGATAAATAATCATTGTCATGCATTAACTTTTGCAGCCAATAACATTAGTAACAGGATCTTAAGATTATCTAGATTGAACAATGATTCTTCATCACATGGAATAAATTACGTCGTAATGAAATTAATATAAAGATGTTAGTATTGTCTGATTGAAGTATAAACAGTAACTGTAAAAATGACATACAATCTGGACTTAATTTTGTCCCTTTGGAAATAAAAAATATGTTTTGTTTGTATAATTCTGTAGTAGATTTGATCAAATACAGGGGAAACCAATAAACAATGGGTCCAAGTGCTCTGATGTATCTTCACATGTGATTTACCGTCGGCTTGTTGTGTGTTGTCTCGCAGAGAGCTACTACAACATCCTAGTGCTGAACGGCGTCCAGAGGGTCGCGGTGAGAGCCTGTCTGACTTTCCCCAACAATGCCACGCTGCAAGCGGCCGCTCTCTCCTGCCTGGCTGACCTCAGTGAGGAGACACACACACACACACACACACGTTAAATATAACTCACCCTTTCATGTCTACGCAGCTGGATTAGCGACGAAGACGACAGAACAATGGCTTGACCTCAACATAGATACATTGCCGCGTTACACACAAAAACCTAAATTTTATTAAGGTAGTAAAACAGTGCATCTGTTGTGACGAGCGAGAGGCCGTATTAAGCTCTCTACAACCAAACATTGTTATGATAATTAGATGTTCTACATTACTTATTTCTTTTGATCGATTGATGTGGATATTTGGCTTATAACACGCGGGAGTAAAGATGACCCAGACCTCACCTAGCCCCATGTCCCCTGAAATGCCTCCGACCTCAAAATTAGAACCTTGCGCAGCAGCAGTCACACACCACACTGTCTCCTTCCGTCAGCCGCGACCATAGTGCAGAACAAAGAGGTGGCTGAGCAGGGTCTGGAGAAAGGAGAGGAGGAGGAGAAGAGGGGTAGAGAGGAGGTGGAGGACATGGGCCTCGGGTGGATGGAGGCGTGCTGCGTGGCGCTGGAGCTCCACGCTGCCGAGCCCGCGGTTCAGGTCAGTCCAACTTCTTCCGTCCTTCTTGAGCGACAAGCAAAATATTAAACCAAATATTAACTTAAGTAAATCAAAGCGTCTCAACTCGTGCTAATCCCTCCCACTGGCTCAGGAAAGTGCAAGCTGGGCCATTCACAATCTGTTACTGCATGGAGCTGGAGTGAACTTGTTAGGAGAGGAGCAGGAAAAGAGGTGCGCACTGAAGCGATGAAAGTATCACACACACACATCTCCAAAAAAATTGAACGCCCATTTGATCAGTGAAAGAATGTAACGCGTATTGTTGTGGTTGTTTTCCAGGACTCCCGTTCACAGACAGTTGATGGCGGCCATGCTGCTGCACTCCTCCTCTCCCAGCGTGTTTAAAGCTGCCACCAGTGCTATCGCCACGCTCATCACCCACAACAGTGAGTCTTGACCTGTATTTATTAACAGCCAACGTCCAGAGATGTGGCTGCACTTAAAGGTGACATATTATTGCAAAAATCACTTATCAGTGTTTGTGCACATACATGTGTGTATCTGTGGAGCCTGCCAGCCCACAACCTGTGAAAAAACACTACCCTGTGGTTTTTTGTGTGCCGGCTAAACCCTACAGCCTGACTCTGAACCAATGGTTCAGATTTCTTTCCCACTCTGTGATGTCACAGTTGGATTCTTTTGGGGGTAACCCCGCCTGCAATCTGAGAATCTCTGGTGAAGGGGCGTGACATTTCCTACACATTTTGAAATCGGTTGACTAATCACAACAGAGTGGGCCACCTGGCCTATCAGAGCAGACGGGTTTATCGGGAGGCGGGGCAATAAGAGTGAAAGTGTGAAAAGAGGAGCTGCAGGAATGGGCAGAATGAGAACACTGATGCCTTTTCAGAACATTAGAGTATGTAAACTTTTTCAAGTGGTAACCCAAATTAAATGGCTGCACGGTGGTGTAGTGGTTAGCACCTTCGCCTCACAGCAAGGGCCTTTCTGTGTGGAGTTTGCATGGTCTCCCCGTGTATGCGTGGGTTCTCTCCGGGTTCTCCGGCTTCCTCCCACAGTCCAAAGACATGCAGAATGGGGTTAGGTTCATTGGAGACTCTAAATTGACCGTAGGTGTGAATGTGAGAGAGAATGGTTGTCCGTCTCTGTGTGTGGCCCTGTGGATAGGCTGGCGACCTGTCCAGGGTGTACCCCGCCTCTCGCCCAATGTTAGCTGGGATTGGCTCCAGCGACCCCCCGCGACCCTTAAATGGATAAAGCGGTAGACAATGAATGAATGAATGAACCCAAATTAAAAGCATGAACCACAATATGAGCAGAATATGTCACCTATAAACCATATAAACAGTATTTTTGATTCGCTGTCCACAGATTCTCTCCAGCATATCCACAACCTAGAACTAGACAGTTTCAAAGGTTGTTTTTTTTGTTTTTTGGGGGGTTAAAGGTGATTGAGGACGCTGTTTGTCATTGAAAGTTTTCTGTAAGACATTGATGAGAAAAAAAAACCCTCTCACCCTATGATCCTAATATGTTCAGCAATCCATAGATATAGTACAGTTTTGTTGGCTGGTTCCTGAAGTCTCTGCTCTGGTCACAGGTAAAATGCGTTCTCTGCTGCTGTCCAGTGGCCTCCACGTCAACCTCGTTGAGATGATGAAGAGACATATAACCTCAGCAGAGGTCTCCATCAGCGCCTGCAACCTGCTCAAGCTGCTCTTCCAGGGAAGGTGGGCTCCAGCGTGATCTAGAATCCTCGTTGGTTTTCTGGATAGATGAGGTAGAAATTAAACATGGGGGGGAAAACAAGGTGACTGAGGTCGGTAGAGTGTTGTTTCGGTCAGATTATTCACCTTGTTTACAGAGTTATGATGCGTGTGAAATTGTAATTGAAAGGCACGGTCATCATTTTTCGAAACAGTCTTAAATCAGGTGCCCTTATGAACATTGAAGCAATGTTTTGCTTGCTTTAATTATTCCTCTTGTTCATACTGGCTGTAAAAAACATTTAAAAAAATTAATATAAATTAATAAGCTTTAAATGTGATTGATAAGGAAGAAAAAAAAAAACAAGTCTTAGTTCTGTCTGAAAATACATTCCAAATTTATTCTTTTCGAAAATACGAGGCTTCAGCACTCATAAATTCATTAGCACAGAGTGTTTCCCCTCTGCAGGGGATAAATAGTAACAACAACAACAACTGATTTAGAAAATACACACTGTCCTTGTCTAACTCTGAGGACTGAAGCCTCATATAAACCTCAGATGAATTCTGAAATTTATTTTTAGATATAGAAAGTGCAGCAGAAGTTTTTGTTTGATAAAAAAATGAAAATCTTTTTCTGGAAACTTCCACACACTCACAAGTTTTTTCCTGAAGATAAAAAAGCCTTGGCTAAAACGAGGTTTACTATCAGGTGATGGGACATTGTTGAGTATATTGAGGTATTCTCAAAATGTACAGATACAACAGCGTTCATGTTTAATTTGGGGATTATAATTTGCCTCCCTGCGTCTGTAGGACTGCCAGTCTGGATGAGACGAACATGGCCATGAGTCAGATCCTCAACACCATGAAGGTCCACAACTTCCAGCCGGAGGTACAGCTGGAGGCTCTGCAGGCCAGCCTGGTCTTCCTCTGCCCAGGTACATTCAAGGCCCCAATCAGTCCTGGTGTTGGCATCTGTCTCCAGCGATCAGACCACAGGTGGACAGCTCTAAGTGCGTCAGTCAGTCCACACCTGGCATCGGAGCGGAGCCAGGGTGGGCTGAACGAATCACGATGCGGTGGGCAGCTGTACCGTGACATTGGTCTCCCACACCAAAAGACCTGGGTTCAGGGCCCAGCTGGAGCATGAGATTCACAAGAACAACAATGAGAGAGACAAGCTCTCTCCAAAATCGATTACTGCCCCTTTAATACCAGGTCTGAATTTGGTCCCAAAGTCTCTTTTCTTCCTTTCATTTTGTAAACATCAAAGTGCTCCGACTGTTGTTAATGTGTGACCAAGAGATGAGCTCCCAATCTGCGCCTTTCCCTCTTTCTGTTGATGAAGTTTTAGTCATGTTAATGCATCTAATAAACCCAAAGTGGAACAGCGAGCAGCTAAAGAAACAGATGTTTTTTTCACTTGCAAAATAGAGGGACAATGGGAGAATTACATGTTATCCTAGACTTCGATGTGGCAGTAACACAACTCCATATGAATGCAATTGGTTCTTCACAACAGTGCGAGATGACAGTCTATGCTAGATCCTGTGTCTTTTGTGTCTTCTGCTGCCTTCAAATGAACAAAAATCTGTTCATGCCTATTAATTGAATTGGCAGTTTGAGCAATCGGATATTAGGAGAACAGCTCTAAGTTCGGCTGTGCTTGTACTGGGATAGCTGCAGAGCAGCTATGTGTTTTCTTTGTCCTGCAGTTGAACGTAAAGCTGGTTAAGTGGAGCCGCTTTAGGTTATAGTTTACTCCATGTCTGCTCCGAGCACTGAATTTGTAACAGTCCTTGATTCGATTAGTGATTGACAACAGAGCGGTTGTGTCTATATGCTGTATGTTCACTTGTTCCCATTGCTGTGCGTAAATTCCCAGATAGGAGTTTAAGGGAGCACGGCATCTCGGTCGCAGATCCCGACTTGGCCGACGTGTCGCTGAAAGTCCTGAAGAACCAGTGTGTGGTGGAAGGAGCTCACACCCTCTACCTGGAGGTTCTGAACAGGGTATGAACACACGTCCCGCTGGAATCATTTTCTCACAGTTAAAAAAGAAAATCTGTTCTTGATTCCATTTCTTTCTCTCCAATCTGGCGTGATATGATATAATAAGATGACAAAGATATCACAAAAACCCCAAAGATGTAAGAGCTCTAAAACTGTGTGTGATTTGTTTTCCACATCCAGTACATTTAGTTTTCATTCCGTACACAAATTAAACAACAATCCATCCATTCATTTTACAAATTATACACTTCTTTGTCCTACAACCAGAATATTGGAAGGATGTAATTACATTTCTTAAAAGAATTTGCCACACTTGCTGGTCTGAATGAATGTTTTTTTCCTCCCCCTGTGGGTGTTGGTGCCTTAAGCCTGTGGGTGGAAGTTCAACTCTGAAAAAGTGGCTTTTAAGATATAGGAGAAAAAAAAAACATGACAGGAAAAGCCCAAATCCTACAATTAACCATACTTTCAACTTTTGTTAGTCTTTTATTGCTGCTTGCTTTGTCATTATGCAAATGTAATGTCACATCTGTCAAATGGTTTACATCTTATTTTGAAACAAAAAAAAAACGCCTCTCTTCTTTCATGTAAAAAAAACTGAAAGAACACTGTTGCGAGGCACCATGATGTGTAGAATGTATCTCACACATAGTAAAGTACGGCCAGCAAGTCTTTATGTCGCTCTACATAATTTGAACGTCGTTATCCAGGAAAAGACTAAGACTGAAGGCAAAAGAACCAATATACACATACATATTAGCCACATTGTCTGTCTTACAATGTATAAATGATTCTACTTTTCCCTCACATCAATATCTCTGATGATTTCAAGACCTGCTGTGGGTGGATCAAAACAGTTAATTGACAGTATATGTTTGAATGATTGAATCTTAAACCTCAAGTTGTTTTTCCAAAGACTTTACTCACACTTAAAAAAAATGAAAACTTTTCAGTAGGGATGCACCGATACCACTATTTTTCAGACCTTGTACAAGTACAATTTCTTACATTTAGCTACTTGCCGTTACCGAGTACCAATATGAGTACTTGCCCCTGCTTGAAAATAAAAAGTATACCCTTGGAATTTGGGGAGCCACGATCATGTGCTGTATAGCTTGAAATATTAGGATCGTCAGTGCCAACTTTTTTGTTTTTGTACAGTTTGTGTGTTTTTGCAATAAACTGCTGACATTTTTTTTTACAGGTATCTCTGCATCCCACAAGACTATTTACACTTTTAAAGATTTAAAAATAATTGCTGATCATATGGTAGGAATGATTTCGTCGTGATGTCAGAGATTTATGTCATATAGTATAGTAGTACATGAACTTTTGCAACCTATAAGATTAGAGACACAATCAACTGCTTATTCAGATCAATCAATCATTGTCATCCTGTGGAATAAATGCCTTCATGATGACGTCGTTATGATGTTGGTGTTATTACAATATTAAAATAGTAACATCCGCCATATGCAGGGTATACAACACCCCTCCGATGCTTCTCATTGTTTTTTAGATGTTGCATAGCTGCATATGCAGTATTAAGTATTATTTCTGACTGAGATGACCAGCGGGAGGATACACAGTGCTCTTTGTGTCTGTGCAGTTCATCAGCAGCTCGAACATACAGAAGTGTGGCCTGAAGGTGTTGTCTGCGCTGGCCGACTGCTCCGGTGCAGTGGACCTGCTCTGCCAGCAGGGGGCCATAGACACAGTGCTACATACACTACAGATGTTCCCACAGGAACGAGGTACAGTATACTAGTGTTATTATCAGCCCATTAGGTAGTATATGTGTCAACATTACATTTGTAGTAGTACTGTAGCTGTGTTCTTCATTAATGTATTCAAAAAAAAAAAAGTGTACAAACTTGATTATACAGCAGCTGGATTGCTGAATTAGAAAAATTTCAAAATAAGAAAAGACTAATTATGCTTTCACTTACTTCCCAACGTCCCACAGAGATACACTACTGGGGCCTGACCCTGCTCAACTACCTCGTAGCCAAGAAGAAGCTGTCGAGGATGATCGTGCCTGTCCTGGCCTCTGTCGTCGTCGTTTCACTCGTCCAGTATCGTCAAGACGCTGAGATGCTCCTGAAGGTGCTTTTTCTTTCTTTCTAGAATGTGCCAGAACTTGGACACAGGAAAAAAATGAAAAAGCACACGACTGAGGCCGCTGCTGTTGCTTTCTCATTCTATTTGAGCATGATACATTTTGTTGTTTCAATATTTGCTTTTGTGAAATTGAACTCCTGACAGCGCGTGTTAGAATTAGCAGTTGGACAGATGGATGACACAAGTCTTGCTTAATAAACATCTACCGAGAAGTCTGGAAATTTGAGTCTAGGATTTTGAATTTGGAAAATGTGTAGGAACCCTGGTTGTAAAATCAGGGTCTGAGGATAGTGGGTGTTGCATGATGTACAGATTGTGAAGTTTGTGATGATTTTGCGCTATAAAGATCAAAAAAATAAATATATATATATATATACATACATATAAATAAAATGTCTCTGTTTTTGTGTCCTGCAGTGTTTTCAGGTGGCTTTGAGGATGCTTGATGCCTGCTCGGGAGCGGCGGCTGAGCTGCAGAGAGAAGACTTTGACAGGCAGATCTTCCAACAGTTCCGAGAGGAGACTCCAGACCAGAGCAGCAGCCCGGTGAGTCAGACCACCACCAAGACCACAAGGCTGACATTTTTGCTTTCCCGTGAAATTTCTCCACAACTATAGAATGGATCTTCCCGAGGAGTTTGGTACAGTGCGGACATTCCATGTCCTCGTCAGAATGAGTTGGTATCACGTTGATCCCCCTCCCGGATTTTCCTTTAGCTCCGTCAATAAGTCAGGTTTTTAAAATGATAAGTCTTCAGTTCAAACTGCTGTCATAAATGTATTTTCTAATGTATTGTGACTGCATGCACATACCAGGAATTTCAGTTACATATTGTGTATAGGCAGACATTCCTTATAAAACATGCCGTTCAGTGCACGCACACACACGGAGTACCCACAAAAAGGAACATACAGTACAAAAAGAGAATGCAGGAATGCTACACATTGCTCAGATACCGATCGGATTAAGCACATAGGCCACTATTCTACTTTTTTTGTAAAATTCCTAGAATTCTTTGAACACTGGGAACCCACAGCATAATTGAATAAACAGATTTATATAGGGCCACTTAAATCTCCTTTAACCTCCTCTTCCCCCCGTTCCTTCTGTGGTCAGCTGCGGAAGTCAGTCTGTCTTGCCCTGTCCAAGATGTGGTGTGACTCGGAGCTACATTACAGCATGCTAGAAAAGGCCTGCGAGGACGGAGACACGACAATGGCAGAGTGTCTGATGGAGCTGGGCGCCGACGTCAACAGGAAGACGAAAGCAGAGTCACTCATCTACCAGGTCAGACGTCACAAAGCATCAAGGCAGGCCAGATTAGTGATTTGTAGACTCCAGCAGTTCACAAGTAAACTACTTTGTAATATTTATTCTTTAATATTGTCTCCACAAAGATATCTCAAAGTCATGGACAGAATTAGCCTAATTTCTCTAGATCTCGGATCCGTAATCTCCACATTTTTGATTTTATGAACACTTTATGAAAACAGATCTGAAAAAAAAACCCTCTCTCTACATACTGTTTACATCTTTTTACACAACAAACTCTGAAACTACACTCAAGAGGAGTTTGCTGAAAATATTACACGTTGTATGTTCAATTCAATTCATTTCAAGTTTATTTGTATAGCGCCAAAATGGGGGAGAGAGAGGAGGTGGGCAGAAAGAGGGGTTGTAGTCAATCGACAGACTCATGACAAAATAGGAAAGGTGGAAAACTTTAAAATATAAAAAAAACTATTTTTACATTTTATGGTCTAATTGATGAGGCACGGTGATTTCTATTATAGTGTTATTTCAAAGGATACTTATTTTATTATTATTTGAGAAATGTATCCATGTTTCCTAACAAAACCTCTATTTTCATTTAACAAAAGAGGCCAAACTTCTCAAACGCTGTCTAAGGAACTATCCGTTCAGAGAATAAATCTAATTGGGCGTACATGACAGTTGTCAGTAGTTGGTGCTACTGAGGTTGGATACCAGCACCACCACCACCACAGCTAACAGATAAATGAATCGGTGATAAGATAATCGCCAGTCACAGCCCCCGCCTGTCCGCCCGGCGTGGCCTCTCTGCTGTGTTCTTGCAGGTGTGTGAGAGAGGCGGACCTCTGGAACTGGTGGAGCTCCTGATCAGTCGCGGCGCACATGAGCAGCACCTCCGCAGGGCCCTGGCTGTGAGCGTGAAGCAGTGCGATGGGCCCATGGTCATTCAGCTGCTGGGCCGTCTGGGTCTGGACCTCAATAACAGTGCCCTCTGCCTGGGGGGCTTCAAGCTAGGCCGCGTTGACCCCGCCTGGCTCGGCCCTCTGCTGGCCGAAAGAGGAAGGGCGCAAACTCTTCGTTGCAACGGTGATTATTGAATGACATTGATTATCTTTGGATTTTGGGGCAGAAGCAGTGATTTAAAGGTGAAGTTGTGATTTCATAATCTCATTTGTGTACCCACGTTCTTGCTCTTTAAAGGTAAAGGTATGAGTTTGGCAAGGTACATTCAGTCCCTCCAGAAATCCAAGAGCATCAGTGGTCCATCCAGGTCCATGGCCGACCCCTGTCTGACCTCTGGCTACATCTCTGATGAGAGTGACGACTCCATCTTCAGCCTTGTCTCCATGGACGACGGCCTGATTTTCACCGACGACATGGAGAGCGACGGTAAAGTTTTGCGGTTTTGCTGGCGAGAGCTAATCCTCCAGTGTGTTCAGACATGTCAGACGGTTAAATTCTTCACTGTACAATCAGGGGTTCAATTCCTTTTGACCTTACAAACACTACAACGCAATGTGATTCCAATGCAGGTGTCAAATGTCTTCAGACAAGAACAGGAAGTGAAACTTAATTTGAGTTGTATGTTGGAATCAAAGCTATGAATGCACTGAAATTAAAATATCTGGCCGAAACCAAAACCAAACAAAATGAAACACCTGGCAGAAGGCGGAATAACCGAACAAAGTTTTTTAAACAGTTTTTCATTTATTTTGCCAAATTTTTCATCATTGCATAAATTAAATAGGCTATATGTGCGTTTTACATTGTTGTCTTGATTAACAATGAAATAAATCAATTACCAAAGTGCAATTTATAAATATTTATATAGCACTGAACTTTTTTTTACATTCCAGCAGACGTTATACCAGCAAAGCACAATGTAAGAGTGGAGCTGGAACAAATATTGTTTTGTGGCGAAATAAATTGGACCTCGCCACAAAAAAAAAAAAAAATGCTCTTGTCACCAACCACCTGTCCTCCCGTGTGCTTTTTCTTTATGCAGGGAGTGAGTCACTCTCGGGGGCTTTGTCTCCAAAACCGCACAGTAATTCAACCGAGGAGCTGAAGTGGGGGTCCTTGAAAAGCAAGCAGATGCGCCGCAGACATGCCAGTGCAGAGGTAAAAGCTCTTCACTGTTTTTTTTTTTTGTATTTTATGCTGAGGTTACTTGTGTGCAATGCAGTTTTAATTATAGAATTAGGAATCTCACTCTGCCTGTTCCCTCACTGTTGGTGTTTTGTCTTCTTCCATTTCCAGAGTGGTCAGATGGAGAACGAACACAGTGAGCCTTTACACAGGCTATATGGAAGGACGTGCTCCACCCAAAAACGTAACTCTGCAAGATCTTTATGTTTATGTTTTGACTCTTCTGGCTAAAATAAGTGTATGGTGTGTGTGTGTGTGTGTGTGTGTGTGTGGGGGGGGGGGGGTTATATGGAAGAAATTACATAAATATATAGGAAGCACTTTGACAATGCACAAATCTTTGTGTGTTTAGAAATGGAAAAGGTTCAGACACTATTAATCTGTATGTGTTTCAAATACACATGATGATAAGCATTTGTAAAGTGATGCATGAGAACATGGCAAAAATAAACTCCTGTGTTGCCTACTGTACCTACTGTATCTGTCTCTGGTGTCTGCTGACCATGTTTCTGTCCCGCTCTTCCATTTGTTAAATTTAAAATAAAAATAAAACTATATATCATACTTGCAGCCAACATTTGGTTGTGTTTTTGTAGGTTTGATGAGCAAAAAGTTCCCTCTTCATTTATTTTTAAAGCTTTATCAGAGTAGCAGTCTTGCAGTATGAAAGCTATTGACTTACGGTATGACAGTCTAATTAAGACTCTAGCTGAGGATTTGTCTCCTTTGGTATCGCCTCCTCAGCGCTGGGGTCTGGTGGTGAAAGCTCCATCGCTCTGCCCAGAGAGAGGGAGAGGATCCGCCTGCTGGACCTGTCGGGGAATGAGTTGGACTCCCTGTCTTGTTTGATGGACAACGGCTTTGTGCAGGAGCAGCTGGGGCATCTCCTTCGCCTCGACCTGAGCCACAACAGTCTGCTGGAGTTTCCCCCAGCTCTTTGCCAGGTGATGGATCCGATCTGTGCTTAATCACCAAGGATTATATGATAAAAGGGAATCTATGCTAAAGCTTGTTTTTCATGTGTTGGGGGCGCAGAGTTTGAACAGTTTGACTCGACTGGACCTGCAGGGCAACCAGCTCCAGTCGCTGCCAGCGGAGCTGCTGTCCCTGCCCTCGCTTGGCGCGCTGAACGTTTCTCGTAACTCTGTGGGTCCCCTGCTGACCTTCGACCCCGCCGTCTCCTGCCCATCGCTGCGGCAGCTCAACTTGTCCTTCAACAAAATTGCCACGTTTCCTCACGAGCTGGGCCGCGCCATGGAGCGACTAGAGGAGCTGTTCATGGAAGGGTAGGCTGCTGGGACAACTGAGGTTTTGGTTTAAAGATCCAGATGAGCAGGAGAAATGTTGGCGAGGGAAGAAAAAAGTTATTCCAGCGTGACTATATATATACACCACTCAATTCTACTGTAGTAGTGTTTTTTTAAGAAGATATTCTGGTAGCTAGGAGGCGAATGCACTCACGTTAAGGTCACGTTCATTGTTTTGTTGGGTTTATTGCCATGAAAAGAGCAAAGCCACATCCGTTCTGGAATGTTCGTCACAGCAAAAAGGGAAATGTGGAAAATCATGAAATCAATTTCAACAATTGATTGCATGACAGGAAGAACGGCGTGTCTCCCCTGAATCCAGGGCATTGGGTCAACACATACATGGACTATATAATGACTTATATTGTGTATATGAGATTACACAACTTTGTGGGTCTGATGTCCCAGATACGCTTCTCAACACATTACTGCTGTGCTGCACAGGGATTACAAGAGAGCACTCAAAGAGCACACACCTCCGACAATGCTTTGAATAACTGTTGTTTTAATATGAAAAATGTCTTAGGACTCGTGCAGGATTTTGTTTTCATGTAAATGCAAAGGTTCTCGGTTCAGTCATTACATCTCTACAAGGGTAAACGTATTATTTCAATTTGTTTAATAACTGCAAATGGCCCCTTTTCCTTTCTTCATGCCAAATAAAATTTTCTAAGCAAAAAACACATCCACGTTATTTCACGACGTTGTTGTGCGTCCACACGTCTAACGGCAGAATGCTGCTGATATCTCTTGTCTTATCTTCTTTGCCTTTTCAGGAACAGTATAACCGAGCTGTGCACGCCTCTGTACCTGCCGGAGGTCAAGCTGCTTGACGTGAGCAAGAACAGCGTGGAGAATATTTCTCCGGACTTTCTGACCGGCTGCTCCAAACTGGAAACCTTCAATGCCTCCTTGAACAAAATCTGTGAGTAACATTATTGCATTCGTCATCTTCGGTTGAAGAGCGTTGTGACCTTCTCGTTTTGTACCCTGGCATAAGCATCAAACTGAATATCAAGTCAGTACCAGGTAATATTGTTTTTATACTGTGTGCACACCTTTTAATTTTGAGTTTACTGGTCCCTGCAGGTTCCTTGTCACATCTGCCTTCCAAGGTCATGACATTAAAACTAGCAAACAACAACTTCACCTATGTTTCTGAAACTATACTTGACCTCGCGAAGTAAGTCCGATTCTCTGGTGCTCCATATAGTTTAGTCTCTAATTTTGTCAGCAAGTGTGTTCTAATACAGCACACATGTTTTGTTCTGTTTTTTTTCTGTCCAGCCTGAGGTCCCTGGACATGAGAACCAACCAAATTGCCATTCTTCCCGGCCCCGGATTCTGGGCGTCCATCAACCTCCGAGAGCTGATGTTCAGTCAGAACTGTATCGCGGCTCTGGATCTGAGCGGACCGATCAACAAATGGAGCCGACTGGAGAAGCTGCACCTGAGCGACAACAACCTCAGCGAGGTAAAAAAAAAGGACAATTCAGAGCACTTGATAAGGAAATGAGACATTTCAGAATATTGCAAATAAGTGCCTCTGATGGTTATGTGTCGTCTGCATCCAGATTCCTCCAAACATCGGCCTCTTGGACGGCCTGACCTCTCTGGACGTGAGCCGCAACTCGAACCTGCGGTCCTTCCCTGATGAGATGGGGAAACTCAGCAGACTGTGGGACCTGCCGCTGGACGGCCTCAGGCTCCAGCTGGACCTCAAACTCATTGGCAGCAAGACCAAAGACATAGTCAGGTCAGGGGGCTTTACAAACCCGACTAGTATCAATATCAACTTAAATCTCATTCATGTAATTCACGTCACAGTGTGGGATCACTCATATATTTTGATTTGTTTACTTAAGAAACATATCTCTTTCCCCCGCGCTCTCTCCCAGGTTCCTGCAGCAGCGGCTGAAGAAGGCAGGGCCGTACTACCGGATGAAGCTCATCGTGGTGGGGAACGCCAGCAGCGGGAAGACCGCCCTGATTCAGCAGCTGATGAAGCTGAAGCGGTCCCAGCTGAACTCCAAGAGGGCCACCGTCGGCATTGACGTCGGGGATTGGACCATCGGTGAACGGGACAAGAAGAAGATGGTGCTGAACGTCTGGGACTTCTCAGGTTGGGCAGCATTTAAAAATCTGGATAGAGACATTTACAGAGCAGTTGGATACACACACACACATATATATATATATATATATATATGTATATATATATATATACATATATATATGTAAAGAAAAAACAGCCCACGTTTGACACTGGTGATTCAGCATTTTATCCACCTGTTGTGATCTAGTTTCTCTCCATGCCTCTTCACCCAGGTGGGGAGGAGTTCAGCGGCTCTCACCCTCACTTCCTGACTTCGAGAGCTCTTTACCTGGTGGTTTACGACCTCAGCAAAGGAGCGGGTCAGGTGGACGCCCTCAAACCCTGGCTCTTCAACATCAAGGCAAGTCATGAACCATTCGTCCAGGCATGATAATTATGTTCATGTAATGTGAAAATGTCCTGGTCTGACTTGAGATTAGAAGGGATCTTTAAAACACAAATTAGTGAAACTTTTTTTTTTACATGTTTTTGTTTTAAGATAGACGTGATAGCCAAAAACTGTAATGGGAAATAAGATTGCCCCGGAAGAGTCTGAGTGAGCTCTCCTCTTCACTTCAGGCGGTAGCTCCTTTCTCCCCGGTCATCCTGGTGGGGACCCACACGGACGTGAGCGACGAGCAGCAGCTTCAGGACTGCCTGACCAGGATCAGGACGGAGCTGCTGACCCACCAGGGTTTCCCCGCCATCACGGACTACCACGTGGTCTCCGTCTGCGAGGACTCGGACTCTATGGCCAGACTCCGCAAGGCCATCGCCAGAGAGGTCGCCGGCTTCAAGGTAAAGGGACACAAAGGGCCAGTTAAATGTTTCCTTTCCTGACTTTAGCCCCCCCTGACTCGCCACCTGTCCCTCTCATAGATCCAGGGCCAGCCTGTGATGGGCCAGCTGGTTCCAGACAGCTACGTGGAGCTGGAGCGTCGCATTCTCCTGGAGAGGAACAGGGTTTCCCCAGAGTTCCCCGTGCTCAGGCGCCCGGAGCTGCTGCAGCTCATCCAGGAGAGTCAGCTGCAGCTGGAGGAAACTGAGCTCCCGCACGCCGTCCACTTCCTCAGCGAAGCCGGTCAGTCTGGGTCCGGGCCACGTTAAACCAAAAAAAACCTGCCTTCCCTGTGCGATTTATTTCTGAATTAGTGTAAGAATGAAGTTATGCATACAGAGAATTAAAAGTGGCCTATATATTTCATCCTTTAAAGCCCCCCTCCAGTCAAGGTTTTTTAAAGTATATAAAAATAATCTGCTATGCCTTATATATTGTTTAACATTGTTTACCCCAAAAAAGTTTTCAAAAACACCCTCTGAAATGGGGCTGGAAACCATCCGCTCTCTCTCCCTCATTGTGGAATTCTGAGACTATGAATATTCATGATACGCAAATAAAACAGGCCCTGCCCACCACAGATGCTCAGATTGACCAGTGGAAGAATGTGCGCAACAAGATGGCTAGCGGCAACATCGGCGAGACTCAGCCATCAAATTTTCACGAACTGCTAATGCTAAGGCTTACTGTCTGCTGACACACCTGCTGTCCTCTCATGATGCGCTGACTCTGCTGCACTGGAAGTTTCCGGTTTCTTTGCCTCACATTTACATATTCGAATGACATTATTTGCTTTGAAACAAGTCCCTTTAGTCAGGCGCTTTAGAGGACAGAAACAGAAGGAAAACACTTTTTTGAATGGAGGTCGACTTTAAATATAATTTTTGCCTCTTACAGTTAATACATTCAGTGTGAATTCTGTCTGACCAAACGTTGTGTTTTTCACTCTGCAGGGATTCTATTGCACTTCGACGATCCTGCACTTCAGCTGCAGGATCTGTACTTTATCAACCCACAGTGGCTGTGCAACATCATCTCCCAGGTGTGTGTGTGTGTGTGTGTGTGTGTGTGTGTGTGTGTGTGTGTGTGTGTGTGTGTGTGTGTGTGTGTGTGTGTGTGTGTGTGTGTGTGTGTGTGTGTGTGTGTGTGTGTGTGTGTGTGCGTGCGTGCGTGCGTGCGTGCGTGCGTGCGTGCGTGCGTGCGTGCGTGCGTGCGTGCGTGCGTGCGTGCGTGCGTGCGTGCGTGCGTGCGTGCGTGCGTGCGTGCGTGCGTGCGTGCGTGCGTGCGTGCGTGCGTGCGTGCGTGCGTGCGTGCGTGCGTGCGTGCGTGCGTGCGTGCGTGCGTGCGTGCGTGCGTGCGTGCGTGCGTGCCTTCACAGGCAAACTGAGCTGTGTCTGCTTAAACAAAGCCTTTGGCCTTGAGGCTGATGCAACATCCGAGAGTTTTGTGTAACCCAGGAAACAAGTATATACACATGTTGACTGGACTACTTATTACCTTTTTAAATATCAAATCGTTCAAAAAGTAGCTGTTCTTATATTTACACTGTTCATCAAAGAATTGTTCATCGGCATATTCTTATAGTAGGTGTCAAATACAAGCAGAAATCAGCTGGTACTTTGTAAACGGCAGACATCATTCACACTAAATCTACTCCACTGAGTAACACAGCTATCAGCCGTGCGACCACCAAAATGGCCATTGCAGGGACCATTTTCCAACATAAAAGCCCTGTATTAACAATCATATTCAGGTGTATGCTTGTTTTATTGTAGTGTGTGAGTGTGTGTTGTCTGCTCTTCGTGTAGAAACTGACCATAAAGAGCTGTGGCTTCTGGGAGCATCCCAAAGGAACTGTGCAGCGCTCGGTGGTGGAAAAGTTCCTGTTTGAGACCCGATGTTTCCCCAAGAGCCACATGGTGCAGTTCTTCAAGCTTCTGGAGAAGTTCCAGATCGCGCTGCCTTTTGGAGAGGACCAGCTGCTGGTGCCAAGCAAGTATGTGTAAATTCCCGGCTATGGATCCCTTTTTTTTGGGGGGGGGGGGGCCAGAAAAGTGAAAAATGACGTAGGTTTAAATGTCTCTAACTCCTCATTCCTTTCTTTTAAGTTTGTCCAAGCACAGGCCAGTAATAGAGCTGCCTCACAGTGAGAACTCTGAGGTTATTGTGCGTCTTTACGAGATGCCATACTTCCCCATGGATTTCTGGTCTCGACTAATCTGCCGCCTGCTGGAGGTTTCTTCTTACTTGCTCTGCGGAAGAGGTGTGTTTCATCCGTGCTATTCTGCTTTCGGACTCAAAGACAAAAAAACCCCAAAACCCTCAGTCGATAAACAAAAACATTCTCTCTCATGGTTTGCTGTCCAGAGAAACTTGTGCGACCCAACCGCATCTACTGGAGGAGAGGCATTTACCTGAGCTGGTGCCCTGAAGCGTACTGTCTGGTGGAGGCGGCCTCAGAGGAGGGAAATCCCTCCAGCTTTGTCAGAATAACTGTGCCCTCTTCACATAAAGGTACTGCTGTTTAAAAAAAAAAAAAAATCAAGTCTCGCTGCGCAACAACTAAATAAAAAGCCAGAAATTCTGAGTTTTAGGGTCGGAACACCTTGTCTGACTGGCAAAACTATATGGGTGCAAAAATCATAACATTTTCACTCCATGAAAATATCCATATGCTTACTATCTATGTCAGGCAAGTTTACCGATAATGTTATAGCCATTGCATTATCTCTATGTTGATGTTCCTGACTGTCGTATTACTGTCGGTCCCTTTTTTAAATGTCCACCCGTGTTTGTCTCTTCTCTCTATCTCTTCGCCCCAGGCCGGGTGTTACTGGGTCAGGTTGTGGATCACATCGACTCCCTGCTGGAGGAATGGTTTCCTGGCCTGCTCAACATGGACATGCACGGCAGCGGCGAGGCCCTGCTGAAGAAGTGGGCCCTGTACAGCTTCGACGATGACCAGGAGTGGAGCAAGATCCTGCTGGAGGACCTCTTCACCTACTTTGACAACGGTACATAAATCACACCAAAGAACTATCACCCGTGTTGCTGCTGAACTTTACGACGGCAAATTAGGGCCATTGTAGGCAAGGGGAAAAAAAATTAGGGAGCCGGGGAGGGGGGTAATATTCCGAGAAAAAAAGTCGTAAATTTATGAGAAAAAAAATTGGATATTTTAGGAGATTAAAGTGGTAAATTGACGAGAAAAAAGGCGATTTTTTTTTTTTAGAACTACATCGCTTCAGGATCACCAAAGACGCTGCCGCATGTCGTGTACTATGTCTGCAGTGGATGACCTTATCAAATTATACTTTGCAGTCGGGTGTTCAATACTGTTGCCCCTCCTCACTAACGTGTGAGTGTGGCATTCCCTGCGGGGGCTGTACTGTGTTGAGGTTCCTCGTTTCTTTCTCGTAAATGTAACTTTTTCATACAGTGGCCCTGACACGCCGTCGTAGAACTTTCCATTTTTATATCCATGAAAATGATCTTTATTATGGATCGTAGATTTTCTGCTGGTGAGTCCAGAGGACCCCCGGTGCACACTGCCCATCTCTCAGGTGGCCCCCGACTTAGTCCTCAGTGATCAGCCTGCAGGAACAATACTGGACAGTGAAGAGCTGGATGTGAACCTATCTAAGGAAAACCAACTGGGTAAACCTATCTTTCAGTTTCACACATTATTATTTCTTTCACTTTTTCATTACTGACACAAGACTAGGGTGTTTTTTTTTTGGTAATATTATTTTCTGCAGTAAACTTGTTTTTCCTAAAGTGAAATATATATCTAACGACAGGGGACGGTGGCTTTGGAACCGTCTATCGAGGAGTTTACAAAAATGAAGATGTAGCCGTGAAGATATTCAACAAGCATGCATCTGAGCTTTACATCTACAGACTCCTCAGACAGGTACAACTGGGAATATCGAATAAGAAAGTCAAGTTTTTGTCCTGGACAGTGACTTTGACTAATCCTGTTTTCCCTGCAACATTGACAAATCAAACTGGTTCAGTTCCTTCATTTCTTTCATTTGTCCTTTTTGAACCCCCAGGAGTTGGCGGTGTTGGGTCGCCTCCGTCACCCCAGCTTGGTGAGCCTGCTGGCAGCAGGTGCCGCTCCTCAGGTCCTGGTGATGGAGCTGGCTCTGCGCGGCTCACTCGACTCCCTTTTTGAGCATAAGAACGGCAGTCTCAACCAGAAGCTCCAGCACAGGATCGCCCTGCAAGTAGCCGACGGACTCAGGTAGAAAGTTAGGGATAACTGCAATAAGCTACCTTCTTTTTCTTTCTTTTTTTTCATACAGTAGTGATCTGTGATGTAAAGGAAAATTGCCTTAACCATAAACTAAAAGTTCCATGATCACGACTTTGTTGTCATATTTAGGATCGGATAGAAATTTTGGAAAAACATGGTGTTAAAATGTGGACATTTGAAAATAAAAGCATGGGGTGGTTGTTCGGTCTGTGTGATCAGGTACCTTCACTCGGCCATGATCATCTATCGGGATCTGAAGCCGCACAACGTGCTTCTGTTCAACCTGAAGACCGACTCCGAGATCATTGCCAAAATCACGGACTACGGCATCGCCCAGTACTGCTGCAGTATGGGAGTCCGAAGCGCAGAGGGCACTCCAGGTCAGACATCTCCTCAATCCTTAAAGCTCCTGACTGTGTTGAAGGTCATCCTCTTTATTCAGCATCCAACCTGGTTACCTGCTGTTAAACTGTAGGTCAGCGTAGTTCTCTTGATTAGGTATAGTGTATGTTTACAATTGTCAAGCGATGCAAGACGTTGAACACTGTTTGCAAAGACAGTGTAAATTGATTCCTGTGAATCCCGTAGGTTTCCGAGCGCCGGAGGTTGCCCGGGGTAACGTGATCTATAACCAGCAGGCTGATGTGTTCTCGTTCGGCCTGCTGCTCTACGACCTCCTGACCTGTGGTGAGCGCATCACCGACGGCATGAAGTTCCCCAGTGAGTTTGATGAGGTTGCAGTGCAGGGCAAACTGCCAGGTGAGTCCTTCCTCTAGAGCCTGAAAACCTGGATTTAACAAAACCTCATCTTATAAACATGAGCCATTTATTTTTGGTGTTATAGAGCATTGTATTGTCAAACTTGCTCATATTGTGAACACTTTTTTCATTGCATGAAATGTGATAATTTATCCGATCTTAAGAGAGAGGGCATCATGAAGGACAAACCATAATTATAAAAACACATGATTTAAATTAAAACAACCGCTCATAATTATCATAAAAAATTTGGACTCGTTTGCTGCTGTTTTTATCTTTAACAAAAAACACTGACAACGTCAGAAAACGTCCCCCCTTTGACATATAAATATCTTAAAAATTATTTCAATAAATCAATCAATAAAGATTCCGATACCTGGACTTTGCGTATCGGCTGATACCGGGTAGCCTATCCAATACCAGTGCATTTAAAAAAAACAACTTATAAAAGGCATTTTATAAAAGCTTGGTTTAGGCTAAACCCTTTGAAAAACAGATACACCCAGACAATGAAGCCATAGAACTTCTGTTATTATCTAGTTTGACAGTTATAACTGAAAAAGAACACAAATAAATAAATCTAGGACATTTTTTATAGAAATAAAAGACCTTTAAAGTTCACAGTGACAGTATAAATCATTGCAACACCAACTTCATAACTAAATAAATCTAGGAATAAATAACAATATCTTTTAAAAACCTGTTAATGTGCAGCCGCAGATTAAAATGCCAACAATACAGTTCACGTTCATGTATTCTACTTTCCAGTGTGAAATATTGCCAAATTGCTGACATGTTCTCCAGCGCTGGCTAACGCGACACTGCAGGAAATCACTTCTTCCTCACCGCCCTATGAGCAGTACCTGCTAGTCACAGTAAAGAGACGACCGCTGTTTCGGAGCGGCGGGAACGAAAAGATTTCGGCAGCGTAGGGCAGAGCTCAGCAATTTGGCAATATATTCCCGCTGGGGATAACGTGCAGCTTTATCTGGGTGAAACTACTTTAAAGACGTGGTATCGGATCAGTATATATATTTGCATACTCACTGATGTGACATTTCCTGCAGCACCGGAGGCATTTCCGATATCGGAATTAAAACATCTCTAGTCAGGAGCATTATACAGATGTAGATATGAGCTCTTGTTTTACTGCAATTATTTTTCCAGAAATGTATGCACTCAGACAGCATTTGCTTCACCGTCTTGTACACAGATCCAGTGAAACACTACAGTTGCTCACCTTGGCCGGGCTTCCAGGCGCTGATGAAGGACTGTCTGAGGGAAAGTCCACAGGACCGGCCCACTTCTGCTCAGGTCAGAACCTCAAGGCCCTGTAACTGTGTTTAGCAGGGGCTTCTTCTTTCTTCTTTTTTTTTTTAATAGAGAACATTGGAAAGGTAGCAAAGAATGTGGGGGCTTCAATTCGAGTATGTGTCACGATTTTTCCCGGCCAATCGGGCTCATTTCACGCACAATTAAAAATACGCCGCGTCCTCCGTCATGTGCGCAGGTGTTCGACATGCTGAATTCGGGGGAGATGCTGTGTCTGATGAGGGAGCTGGTCGTTCCCCACGCGTTCAATGCCGAGTGCGTCGCTGTGAGCTCTGGCAGCAGTGACTGTCCCTTCACCAGCAACAGAGCCTGGCTGGGAGGGGGCAGCAGCACCCAGAAGGTGGGCTCCATTACGTCAGTGGACCTGGACACCAACGCGGCCACTACACAGGTACGGTCAGCACTGTTGACTTCAGAAATGCTCTGTATTTTGCCTTTGGTGTAATGGCAAGGGAAACACTGAAGTAGCTCTTTTGGCTGAAAATTTGCCATTGTTTCCTTTTAATATGCTTGCCTTTCTAAATATATCTTTCAGTTTGATTGGAGGTAGATCAAAATCAAAATGTAAATCTCTGTGTGTATGGTATTTTAAATTAAATCAATCTCACTTACACAAGTGCACGAACCAAAAGAAATTTTAATAAACTGCCTCAAGCATGCTTGTGAGTAAAACATTAATAACCTTTAACTCTGTGAGCATGGCAAATGCCAAAAAGTATGGTATAACGGACAGGCGACTACTCTCGCCTGTTTCAAAGGGCTGATTGTCTCTCTGTAATACACTCTCACATTAAGAATACATGTTTTGATAGAAATGCACAATTTTAAAACCCTTGGGACCAGCCTCTCTAGGTTTTATCTCATCTCAGTGATCCACTGATAGAACCTCAGGCAGAGCCGTCCCTTGGCACAGGTTGTATAGGCGAATGCTTAGGGGCGCCGCAAACATAAAGTTTATGTCATGGCTCCTGGCCTTGACTGCTCCTTTTCTCTGTCTATTAGTTCTCTGGGTGGATTCAGATTGTCCCTGCTATCTACTTTTCCTATCTACTATTCCTTGACCTCAGTTGATAACGTCATGAGGTCAAGGAAAGCTTTAAAGGAGGACTCATAGGACTCAGGAAAAGCCGACTCGATGGCCAATGTTATCGATGTGCGTCTGCCGTTGAAAAACTACAAATGTCAAAGATGAACTACAAAAAACACAGCGGCTCCATCAGCATGGTTCAGTGTGTTTTACCACTGTGTGACATCAGATGTAAATGATTCATATGTAACAGTAACTTACATGATGACGTGCGTCTCTACTGGCTCATATTCATACACTCCTACTTTTTCTTCTTCTACTTCCGGTTGATTCATTTATGTCCGTGCATTGCGCCTCGGGTTAAATATAGCTGCCGCAATGAATTGTGGGGCGTCTATATCTCCTTACTCTCACATAGAAAGCTCCAGTATTGAATCGATCCCTTTCATGTAGCCATGCTGTTTGTGGGCAGAGATACTGGAGGAGCTTTTAACTGGCTATCTAACACACTATGTTGTGAGTGCACAGTTCAGTTCATTAATTCAGAAACACACATGACATATGCCCTCTTTTGAGTGTGTGTGTTTGACACCTCTTTCCTATCAGTAGCTGTAAAAGTAGCCCTGACTTTGACTGACCTTTGAGCAGCATCAGCATATCGGAGAACTTGAAAAATGTACAGTGGTTAATGTCACGGACCGGCTCCCTCCCTCCCCACAGGCGATCGACACCAGTCCCGTCCTGTGTCTCGTGACGGTCCAAATCCCAAACGAGGCCTGTGATTGGCTGGTGGCCGGCACCCAGTCGGGCTCCTTGGTGGTCATCAGCACTCAGGACATGTCAGCCTGGCACCACCTGCAGAGCGTCACCGATGCCGTCACCTCACTGTACTTCCACGTACACCCCTGTCGAACGTAAGTACATCTGTAAACACAACAAAGAGTGAGGTCACCAGATTATTTTCTGTACTGTCCTTTGAGGACTGAGAATATCTCTGGGAATATCTTGATCAAAGTCCCAGTAAACCAACTAGCCAAATTATTAGTAGCAGTATTACGTGTTTGAACATGTTTGTGTAAAACACTAATGCATCCAGTTTGAAGCATTAGAGACTATTTAGAACACAGCACCTAATGTTTAATGTTCCCGATTTTCACCATGTAGTGAGAAAAAAACTGGATATGTTTAAATGATCCATCTCCTGATGAAAAAAGCGTTTGCGAAAATTTCTTCGAATAATATCAACAGCGTTTTCCTCAATGATTATTCAGTATGGTTAGAAATCCAGGAAGTTAAAAATACAATGTGACTTCTGTAACTACAGATTGCATGTATGTACTGTATGTAAATCTACATCTGGAATGATCTGATTAGTTAGACTTTATCACAAGATAGTTATGTTGAACACTCGTCCAGTAATGTTCCCGCTTTTTACATTTTTTTTTTATTTCAGCCAAAGAAAGAGTTACCTGCTGGTCGGGACAGCCAATGGAGTTCTCAGTGTTTATGAGGACTCTGTGCTCCAGGTAAATATTATATATTAAATATGAGATCTATTTCATAATTCTATGTATGTCATAAATCCAGAAGCAGTTTGGATCTTCATTTTCTCCCCCTCCTACCCGCAGGTGGACAAAGGCCGGCCGGTGAAAACGGTCTCAGTGGGAAACGTGAACACGCCCGTCATGTGTCTGGGCCAGTCGGCGCATTCCCTGGACAGCAGGGCCGTGTGGGCCGGCTGCGGCACCAGGGTCCTCTCTTTCGCCGCCGACTACGATGTCTGCAAAAACATCGACACCAGACTGAGCCTCTCATTCCAGTGAGTGTAGCACAACTCAGGAAGAGTTGTACGTTCAAATGTCCAGGCTGACAAGGAAACATGGCCTCAAACGGTTCGTGGTACAAAGTCATGTACTCTAATGTGTCTTTGTTTAACTGTAGAGTTTTTTTGTGTTTGTGTGTGTGCGTGTTCTCCAGGCAGCGGCCACTGGTTGGTGAGGCTTGTGTGTCTAGAATGGTTGTGGATAAATACGTGTACCTGAGCAAAGCCGGGTCGCCGACGGTCGAGGTCTGGGACAAGAGGAGTGAGAGGATGGTCGACTGCATCGATTGTGCTCAGATCATCAGGTAAACACACACACACACACACACACACACACACACAAAACACAACGTCGTGACTGTGTCGTTTACATGTATAGATATAGACACTGTTGATTTAATAGATAGAGATATGAGCACCTTGTAGAATGAAATGAACACGAAGATCAGAAAGGTCAATGACACCTCTCCCTGCAAACACAACTCCGCCTCCAGAGGCAGGAAGGGCGGCGAAGCAGAGCTGCCCGCCGACGCAGCTCCCTCCTGGGCCAGAGTGAAGGCCCTGCTGGTGCAGAGCGCCGCAACCCTCTGGATCGGCACTAGGGGGGGACACCTGCTACTGCTGGAGCTCTCCAAACACCAGCCGCTGCAGGTCATTGGCCCCCGCTGCGACTCCACCCGCTGCATCGCCTCTGCGCTCATAGGTGGGTCCTTTGGTTATTGTTAGTGGCGCCTCGTGTGTAGGTCATTGTCGACTGTTGAATCTGGGGCACTCTAATCTGTCACTGGATTTTGGAGCCCTGTGTTTCCTGAATTTGTATATTAATAAAGTATATCTATATTTTGTTTAAACTAAAACAGCTCCTCTTTGGGTAAGGGGTTCATACTTACAGAGTATTTGGGCCACATTGAGAGAGAAAAATTCGGAGACTTTGCCAAGAAAGTCGTTCATTTATGAGAATAAAGTCATAATATTACGGGCATAAAGTCATGCTATTACAAGAAAAAAAGTCTTATTATTGCAAAAAAAAGTCATAAAATTATGAGAATAGAGTCGTAAATGTGGTCTCTGTGTCATTTCAGTGGAGAAATGTAAGGAGATCGGTCCCATGCGTTAAAATTAGGAAACTGGAAACATTTTGTGTATCTCTACTTCAGTGTTTGATAAACGTTTAACAGTGATAACATGACATTAACGTACCTGTTGTCAGTTTGGTACCACACCAGAAAATGGCTGTTGCCAGGGCTCACGCCTGTTTCCTGGATTGCTTTTTATATCCGTAATATAATTTATTTTTTAATAAAATTACGACTTTATTCTCAAAATATTACGACTTAATTTTCGTAAGACTACGACTTTAATCTCGAAGTCTCACTTTTATTTATATTTTCTCAATGTGGCCCTAAAACGCTGCGGTGCAGTGGTTAGCACTGTCACCTCACAGCAGGAGGGTTCCGGGATCGAACCTGTGGACAGTTCCTGACGGGGCTCTTCTATGGCTGCTCCAGCTTCCTCGCACAGACCAGAGAGAGAGAAGATTATTTTATTAATCTGAGAAGCAGTTCTTGGTTTTATTTTGTCCCTTCCCTATAGTTTTTATGGAAGTATTATAGCTTGGAGTCAAAAGGGAGATATGTGGATCAAAAAAAATGTGGAGGAAGGAAGCTGAATCAGTGAAGAAGCCTGTTTTGGGCAGCTGGGTTTTACTTTTGTTTTTATTTCACATTCCGCCAGGGTGTTTGTGTGCCGAAGTGTGTGAAACAACCCGGCACGCTGCAAACAGTTTGCTCACTCTTATGTGCAAACCTTGGTTTCTCATGTTCCCCTGATATTTGTGGATTTGCTGCTGTAATTCTCGTGTAAAATGCTGTATCCGTACCAACCTTTCTGTGTGAACTCTGTCAGGTGTGTTTGCGTTTTAATACATTTTTTTTTAAAACCATGAATAGCAACTCTAAACTGGAAGAATGTGGTGCTGGTTTTGGGCCGGAGACACCTACGGGACAAGGATCAGTGCGGTGAGTTTGCTGCGCCGTTGCTTGTTGCCACACTTTGTATGCAAACAGTTGTCCCAGCTGCGCGAGTTCCTCTGTGTTTAAGTGCGCGTTTGTGCCTTCTGCGCATCAGACGAGGAGTCGGTGCTGATGGTGTGGAACAGCGCCATGCCGAAGGAGGTCAGGGACCTGAGCAGACACTGTGAGAGGAGGGGGCAGATCGCGGCCAGAATGAGTGAGCAGCTGCAGCACATCTGAGCCCATAGGGTTGGTATGTTTCAGTTTTTATTCCCTTTATACCCTACTCTTCAATTCGTGACATAATGTTGAATTAGCCGCAGTTGTAGCCACAGTCGACCTGATGACAGGAGCAGATGTGTCGGCGGCAACAGGAGGATGAGCAGGACTTTTTTTTACCTATTCAATCCCTTTTTTTTGGAAAAAAAAGGGATTGAATAGTGCCCACAGCCACTGTGTAGCTGTGGGCAGCTACACAGTGGCATTTAACCTCTACTGTATGTGCATCACTTGCAAATTGCCTCCCGCTCCTCCCATATTAGTTAGTGCACACTGTCATCATCCATCCAGTAGAAGTGTCCTAGTCGAAGTTTCAGTGTTCAATGCATCCAGGGTGCAATTTGTGGAGGAAAAAAAAAAACAGAAGGGGGTTGTGACTCTGACTATCATGAGTCACGGCGTGGCTTCGAACCCCTGACCTCCGCATGGGAGACGGGGGTTCTGCCAAGGGAGCTTAAAGCCACGAGCACTGGCATTAGCCAGTGCACAAAAAAACCAAAACATGAAGGAATTAAATCCCCCTTCCAAATATTCGTGCTTGTTGACATTATGAAAAGCCGTGCAGTGATCAACGCCTATTTTATGTCTATTTTAGGTCTTTAATATGGTCTGTTGGTGAAGTAGCGTAATAATTCAGCAGAGGTGGGGATGTGAAAACCAGAAGGGGGGAAATCCCACGCATCCCCCCCAGGCAAATCGCACCCTGAATGTGTCGTGTCTATGTAAATTTAAAGCATTAAAACAGCTTGGACACACCACAGCAACCATGTAAGCAACCATTTGGGGACTCCATAGCAACCAGCTACAGTTGACCTAGCAACAAATGGAAAAGCACAAGCTCCACTGAGCTAATAAACAAATTCCAGTGCCCATCGGCTCGTTTCCAGTAGTGGCGGAACTCACTTCAACTCAAACGATTCTTCGCCTCTCTAT
Source organism: Scophthalmus maximus (assembly GCF_022379125.1). Classification (NCBI taxonomy): domain Eukaryota; kingdom Metazoa; phylum Chordata; class Actinopteri; order Pleuronectiformes; family Scophthalmidae; genus Scophthalmus; species Scophthalmus maximus. Next base: position 3,293,195 of record NC_061521.1, on the reverse strand, counting down.
CCTCCTCCAGCTCCCCCTCGCACTTCGTCTCCCTGTCACTCAGCAGTGAGCAATCACAGAACATTGGGCCTCATGCAAGAACCGTTCGTACGCACAAATTTGTTCATATACCGCATGTACGAGTGATTTAGGAGAACCCCCGCATTCACCTTTTTTTTTCTCGTATTTTTATGATTTCTTTCAAATACGCACAGAATTGACGAGTGGTCGAGACCTGTCGTAGGTGTTGTTTTTATATAAGCCATTTTCATATCGATCCATTTCCTCTTTATTTCAGTGACAATGTGTTAACAGACCGGCTCTAGATCGTCACTTAACGCCTGCTGACGCTGCTAAGATATACACTTTAATTTCGGGATCTGTGGAAACAGAACTTCAATCTCTGATCTCGTAAACTTCTTTTTACTCGTTGACGCTGTTTTCATGAATGAACTCTTCCTGACATGAGGCAGGAAGCAAAACCTTATATGGTATTTTTGGGGCGTTGATTTTGCTAATTTGCGCTCCGCGGGCACGCTCGCTCAAATGCGCACAGATGACATTCATCCTGTTTATGAAGGTGATTTACACACTTTTCTGAAGATGCAGCGTTGGATGAGTCCGACGAGGCCTGTTTGTACGAGCTCACGGTGCGAACAGATGCAGGACAAATTTAGGATTAGAATACGAACATGTTCTTGCATGAGGCCCATTGTCTTTAGGAAGTGCCCTCTGAAATTAAAGGTCATTTTCCAAAAAATGTAATGAGTGAAGTCATATTATTCTTCTTCTTTTTCACAGAACTGCTTGTGGCAAAGGGATCAAGTCTCCGGCGGGTCGCTGTGACAGCGGGGAGTTTGACCCTAATGTTCTGACAGCCATACGTAATGAGGGGAGCACGGTGTAACCGAATCAATCGCACGCATTTGATTCGAGAAATCAGAAGGAAAAAATTTTTATGCGCACTTATGAAATAATGTGACACATTTTACCAGATGGAAGACAAATCTTTGTAAAGATAAAAACACTTTTCTAAAAGGGACACAGATGATGTAGTTTGTGTTGTTATCAGAGCGGAACGATTGTGGACGTTCAGGACGACGACCTGCATGTTTGTTTACCTGTAGTATGATTTAAAAAGCAAAAACAAATATGGAAACAAAGCCAAAGGAAACAAAAGCCTATCAAATGTAAATGTGATTTATTTATTCTCATGTACGTGTGCTTGTTTACCAGTGAGCTCAGTCACTCCACGTCAGACGTTCTCGTAATGCTGCCTGCTTTCTACACCTTTTTTTTAATGACGTGTTAACTAAAGTCACTTTGTTTGTGACGGTGTCAAAACAAATGAAATTAAATGATATTTTATGTACTGACATGACTCTTGTGTGTGTGTTGTCGGAGCATTATTTTCAAAAACATGAAGAGTACCGTTACATTTCACCTGCTAAGTACATAATGTAATTTTTTTTAGTGATTTGCTTTTGATTTTTTTTAAATACAACTGCTAAATACATGAATAAATTCTATATTTTTCCTCATTCTTTCCAAAGTATATTTCTTTCCATTACTGTTTGTGTGGATTTTACATTTTATATGGAAGTGTTTACATCAGTTTGGCCTGAGAGAAGAACCTTCTATTCAAAGAGACAAAAGATGAGGGGACCAAAAAGAACTCAAATAAGCGTTTCACGGTGGACCACATTTGAGCTTTAATCTCAACAGGGGGAAAAAAGACATTGCATTCGAAGCCATTTCATGGAAAAAAATATTTACACGGAGGACTCGGTCCCCACGAACGTCGACATCAGCACATTAGTAAAAAACAAAGAGACGAGAGTTAAGGAATTGAAGTTCGCCTGAACCCTTAAAAACACGGTGCTCTGATATCCAAACTATCAAGATAAATATATTTATAATATTTATATTATATTTACAGAATACCTTAAATATACAACGTCCGTCATGTATTCTATAAACAAATATAAATTACTTAGGCACACTTGTCTCAAACAGTCGTGGGGGGGGGGGCTGGTTTCTGGAGGCCATCCTCTCGCTGTTTGAATTGACTGATGTGAGGGCGGGGAGAACGAGATGAGTTTGGAACGCCGCCGAGCAAACGGGTCGAGGATGGAACGGGGGCGACGTTTTTAAAACCCCCGCTTCTTGTTAAGTAGACGATCACATAAAAGGTTCAGAGACGACAAAAAAAAAAAGAGAGCAGCTACGATATCTACAGAGAATATACAGTACAAGTGAAATATACACTGATGATACAGCCAACTAAACGCACGCAAGAGGGGTGGAGGGGAGATGTGGCCAGCCGGTAATGCCGGGCCGGGCTTACGATCACAGTCAGTCTTATAAGTCTGACTCGGGCATATCCGGCATGTCGGCCATCAAGTAACCGATTCCATAGCGGCCGTTGGGTGCGGTGTCCACATCGGGGCCGCCGCCGCTCTGCTTGCGGTAGATGCTGTTGCCGGGCATCGGTGAGGGCGCCTCGCTGGGCGACTTGCCCTGGATCAGGCTGGAGTCGTCGTCCTCCCCCGGCCGGGCGCTCTCCTTGATGATGCGGCCCTTCTTGTAGGCGACGGCGGAGCGGCTGCTGGTGTTGTCGTCGATGATGTTGAAGTAGCGCAGGCAGAAGACCACCGGCACGGGCATGATGGCCATCACCACCAGGGAGATGCAGACGACGATGCCCCACACGGGGAAGCGCAAGGTCTGCTCCTTGGCCTGGACGGCAGACACGAGTTAAACAATTGTACAGAAGTCAGAAATGTGAGCTGGCTAAACCCTACAGCCTGGATTTCTCTCCCACTGTGGTGTCACAGTTGGACTCTTTTGGGGTAACCCCACCTGCAATCTGAGAATCTCCACTTCTCCGGCGAAGGGGGCGTGACATTTACATCACATTTTGAAAACAACAGACTGGGCCAACTGGCCAATCAGAGCAGACCGGGGTTTATCAGGAGGGGCGGGGCTAAAAGAAATCCAGGCGTTTCAGACAGAGGGTGAAAAGAGGAGCTGCAGGAATGGGCAGTATGAGAACACTGATGCCTTTTCTGAACATTAGAGCATGTGAACCATTTCAACTGGTGACCCAAATTAAAAAGTAAGAACCTGAATATGAGCATAATATGTCACCTTTAAGCTTGTGTCCGGGGTTTCTGACTAATAAGTAAAAAACATTTTTTCTTAGGGTTCAAATGACAGTGGACAGTGGCAACAACTAATCTTGTGATTAATACACTTAATCAATATACTCATTAGTGGATATATGTCAGATAGCAACTCTTCTCTTCTCCAGTGAAGATACATGTTTGTAATATAAGTCTGTACATAGTCTAATCAAAGCGGCACAAGTTCTTATCGATTATGTCTCGGCCTCTCGAAACTCCGTTTCTACAGTACGTCATTTTAAGATAAAAGTCGTTGCGTTTTACGACTCTTGGTTAGACAAACCATGGATACGAAGAGGCCACCTTGGGGTAGAACGTAATGTCGAACGGATGAGGGAGCGGAGACGGGGACACTTGGTCCCGTTTGGCCTTTGTTCCACTTGCTGAAGGTTTTTTTTTTTTTTTTAAAAGGCTCTGTGATCAAACAGGTGCTTGTGGTGGACCAGACATCCTGTTGACTTTCCGTGTGGATGCCTGAACATGTGTTTATCAGTGAAAACTTGGTCCCCCACCCCCCACTCCCATTTTAGCTACCGTCTCATTTACTTTGAACCCTTCAATTTGCTCTTTACATCTGCCAGAAGGAGAATCTCCAACCCCCTCCTTGATCGCTGGTCTCGGCAGACGCGAAGCCGGAGACGTCGACTCACCTCTTCCTCGATCCAGGCACTGTAGCTGGGCGGCGTCATGGCCAGCTGGATGAAGCTGGAGCACAGGAGGACCAGCAGCAGGATGGGCGTGATGTACTTCCACATGTAGTAGTAGAAGCGGTACGGCGTAAAGCCCAGCATGTCCTTCAGGTCTTCAAAGAACCTGGGGAGAGCGGCGGCAGAGCAGCAGGAGGGGAGATCAGATGGTTTTTTGCGGGTAAAGGATCATTTCCTGTTTTCTTTTTCGCAAACCCGATGGCCTGGTGCGTTGTTTGTGTATATTATTCCTTCATGGCTTCAGTTTGATTTAAACAACACACCCAACTCCAAGTGGTGGTATCTGGCCGACAAAGGTTTTTGTTCTTAAAGTGAAAGACATAAAGCTTCCATTAATTCTTCGGAATCAATATAAATGATGTAACTTATTTTGCAACATACAGGAGAAAAAAGTGGAGAAAACCTGTCACGAGTGCAGTTTGTAACCCTTCAAAAGTACCTGCCATACAGCCAGGGTGAAACAAAACTCGGGATGTCCCGATCCGATATTCCATATAGCAATCGGGGGCAATATTGGCCAAAATGACTGGATCGGATATGGGAAGAAATAAGAAGTCAAATCTGATCCGATACATTGAATAAATGCCTATTTACATATCTACTAAGCCTTGAACGACATTCCGGCATCATATTCATATGTTCCTTTATTATTATTTCATTAACAGTTTACAGTTCAATTTGTTTTTTGCTTGTTTGAACGGCGCTGACCATAAAACACTCTGCCAAAAGTTCTGTGAGATATAAAGCAGTATTCCATAACTCAGTCATGTTGCTGGCTATGTCTGTCTTCCTTTAGGGGAGTTGAGGATTTGTCTTACAGTTGAGTATGAGGTTTTAGATGGCTTGGTTAAGCAAAGTGCATCCTGAACAATGCATTATTAATATTTTATTTCACGAGTGGGGTAAAGATTGTATCAGACTAGTTTTCGGATCGATATCGGCAGATACTCAAGGTCGCAGGATCGGTATCGGATCGGACACGAAAAAGTGGTATCGTCCCATCCCTAAGAATCCCTTACAAAAACAAAGCTATTTTGTTTTAATAACTGTTTGAGAAATTATTTGACACAAAACAGTGAAAATACAAAATCCTAATGTGGCTGTACTTTGTTTCACCCTTTTTTAAGGCAGGAGTATGAAAAGTCCTTTATTTATTTGACACTATTTCATTTAGGATTTAGATTTGGAATTGCTAAATAAGTCTTGTAATTGGCTTTTTGCAAAGTTTGATCCGGCACGTCGCTGCTTTCGTTTCGCACGCCGTGAGTGACGAGCGACTCCTACAAAGTCACGACAACGCGCGGCTGATGACGCCTGTGTACTCACTTGTCAATCCCGTAAACCCAAGCGATGGCCACGTTCTCCAGGACGACCACGATGAGCAGGGGCAGCGTGGCCGAGTAGTCGTCGAACATGGCCACATAGTAGTTCCCTGAGCGCTGGACAAACAGGAGGCCGATGGAGAAGGCCAACGCACAGCATCCCACTGCGGGAGAGAGGAGATGCAGTCGGTTACTGCGCTTCTCACGGATGCAATTAACATCTGACGCATGCATACATATAACTTTTATATAGAAACTGCATTGCTATACACAGGGTTCCTATGCAGTATCGAAATGTATGCAATTTCATTTTAGTACTTTTCAGGTCTGGATAAGTATGGAAAAATAGAGTATGGAAAAATATTTGGGTTTTTCCAGACGTGAATCCAAAGATTATAGATACTAGCCATCCGTCTCAATCTCTCTAGTCCAGTGAATCATTTCCCACGGTCGGTGATAAACGTCGCCATAGCAACACACTCTCTGTACCTGCCACTGTCACTACTGTACCTACAGAGCCTGTGACCGGCGGAAGGATAAGTAGTTCCTATCAACCGGGCGGTATACAGATTATCTTGGTGATGGTTAGTTACTTTGAACTGTTGTTTCCCCCCTGTTGATGATAAAATACATGTTTAACCAAAAATTACAGGGTTTGAATATCAATCTTTTAATACGTGAATAAGTCCTAGAACAGGTAACATCGGAATTGGAAGTATCAATATTTTAATGTCAGTCCGCAGAAACCGTTACTTTCTGTGTATGAAGTGCAACATAGTAGAATGATATTATTATAAAATGATATTATTTACATAATACTATGTACTTATATAATACTATTATATAAACAAACTTATATTATTCATTTATATTTTAATATTTACTTAATAAACATCTAGATATTTGTAGTCGAATGTTAACTATGGTCTGAAAAATCGAAAATGGAATTTTGAAATGGAAAATGTGTAGGTAGCCCGTATGCATCTTTGTGGCATGTAAAAACAATGGGTCGCAGGGATGTTTTACAGTCGTACCACGAATCAACGACCGATTTACACCCAGACCCCAACATGAGACGCAGCACTGAACGGAGCTAAAGTGGAGCATGCGTAAGTAGAGCGGGACCCACTTAGAGCCGAGCGAGTCGAAGCGGGCGGCGGGATGGCCCACATCTGTCCACCGTGGTGTGTGTGTGTACGAGCCGCTGGGCCTCGCGGCTCATTGACGAAACCAGCTACTGTACGCTGTTGCTTCTGGTGGAACTTTTTTCTTCTTCAAATATTTCTTTCCATCTTTTGAGCCCCTTTAAAAGTCGTTTTTCCCCGTTTCTGGTTGCAGAGTAAAGGTTATGCTGGATGTTAATTTAAAAATCCAAATTGCCTAGGGTTTGAGACTTTGTAACGGCATCCGTAACATTATAATAAACACATTTCTCTTCTCATCCCCTCTACGCGTTGGGTATTAATCTGCCATGCCGGTGCTGGAAAAGGACTGGAAGTCTGATCTAATTGTCATTTTTCTTCTCTTCAACTAGCAACTTAATAGATATGAAAATCAGTAAGTTATGATTGGACAAGAAATTGGCATGCAGTGGTTAACTCTAATCTATAGCATCAACATTCACCACACGGCGCCTTTGCAACATCTCCGCATGCCTCCAAACAATCCTGCACATACGACGATTTGTCGGGACTTGAACGCCTCACAGTGTTAGGCCCTGGGCAGAAATAGCTGTTCAACCCAACCATGTAAGAATTGTATGAATCGTCTCCCACTCGTGAGATCGTCCTAACATCCCCTCGTCTGCTGGGGTTGTTCAGCGCCTTCGTCGCCCCTCACCTGTGAGAAACTCCTTGCGGACTTTGAAGGTGTCGATCAGCGGCGTGAGGATGCCCTCGATGGTGCCGAACATGCTGCCGAGGCCCAGGTTGATCAGCATGAGGAAGAACATGACGGACCAGAAGGGCGAGGCCGGGAAGTGGGTCATGGCCTCCGTGAAGGCGATGAAGGCCAAGCCCGTGCCTTGGACTGCCTGTCGGGGGAGGAGGAGGGGAAGACGACGGGGTGAGAAATCGGCGGCCGGGGCCCTTTGTTTTACCCGGGCTAAGACCCAGGCCTCCATCATCTTTATTTCTTATTTGTAATTATAATGAAAACTCTCTGCGACACATCTGCCGAAAGCGTTGGGTTTTAACATGATAAAAGCCACGTAGCGACTCGGAGTGACTACGGTGTGGACTATTGTTGTCTGTACTAAAGGAATAGTACGTCAATCGTGACTGCTCCAGGGCCCCTAGATACAGGCCGGCTCCGAACATCCCGTGAAACATCAATGTCTCTTTTTACGATTAAAGCGTTTGTTGGGATTAAACAAACAAGCTTTGACATGTAAATTGGGTGAGCTTCACTGGAGCTTGCAGTCATTGGGCCTCGTACAAGAACCGTTCGCACGGACAGATTTGTTCTTGAGGCGTGCGTACGGGTGATTTTTAGGGGAACTTCCCGCATTCTCCGTTTTCCTGTTCCGTATTTTGAGATTTCTTTAAAATACGCACGGCGGTTCTGATCTGTCGTAATGGTCAAGTAAATTGGGCTGCTCTTAATCAAACCAGGTTATTCCACTTTCGGTTCGTACTCTCATATCTTTGAAGCATTTAAAGGGTAAAACGTATATAAAAATATATACATTTCACCTCTTTATTTCAACATTATTCCTTTTTTTTACTCTGCAATTCGTATTATTCATGTACCTGGGAGCGCGCAAACTTTGGCAGTGACCATTTGTGTTGCGCAGGTGGCGCATGGAGTTGCTGGCTATATGTCAGCCGTTGGTTGTTGTCACAAAAACTGCTGTCAGGTCTGAGCTCCACTCCGATTGGCCCGTGACATCTCCAGTCGACCCGCCGCGGCACGCGCGCACTCGATCTCCGGTCTCGTGAACTTCTTGATTCTCTTTAATGCCGTTTTCGTGAATTGAACCCTTTCCGAAAGGAGGCAGGAAGTCGAAGCCTTGTACGGACCTTTGGTTGATCGTGCTTATTCACGAGACTCGTGCACGCTCGCTCACTCACTGACGCACATGTGCCGCCCGTCTTGTCCACGCACATAATTGACACATTTCTCTTCGGAGGCAGAAGCGTTTGATGAATCCGACGAGGCCTGTCAGTGCGAACTGGCGGTACGAACACACGTAGGAGAAATTCAGGAAGAGACTACGAACATGCGTTCTTGCATGAGGCCCATTGAGTCGAGCTCGACAGCTTCACATTTTCCTCATCAATTTTTCTCGTTTGAACTCCCAGCAAGGAAGCAAATATGTATATTTCTTTTTCTCGATGTCAGGATGCGTTTTTGTTCGTTGGCTCTTGGCACGTACCTTATTGAGCTCGCCCTCAATGCTGCAGAATTCCAGTCCCAGTTTGGGGAACTCGTCCTCCTTCACCCCTTTGATGATGTCGATCATCTGGTGGTAGTCCTCGGCGCTGACCTGGCTGACCTGAGTGAGGTTGATGTGGTGGGGGATCAGCCCTCCGTCAATGCGGTTCCCCAGCAAATCCACAATCTTCTGGGTGTTCCTTAAAAAAAAGAAAAAAAGAAAAAAAACAGGCAGAAGAAGTCGGCGATGATTAAACCAGGAACTGAGATTTCAACTTCACGTCTGAGTAAAAGAAATAAAAAAAAGGCTCAACAGGAAGACATATCCCATACTCACAGTGCGACACATTTGCTGTTCATGATGTTGGCCTTGAAGCCCAGCACGGCGAACACCACCAGGGTGGCGAGCACGGACGTGAAGAAGTTGATGAGCGACACCAAGACGGCGTCAAAGTGGCAGTTGTTGTCGCGCTTGTTGTAGCTGGAGAAGGCGATGACGCCGCCGAAGCCCAGGCCCAGCGCGAAGAACACCTGCGTGGCCGCCTCCCGCCACACCTTGGCCTCCAGCATGATCTCCAGCTGAAAGCGGAGCGCGGCGCCGTCCGTCAACACAGCCCCGCGACTTTTTTTGCAGTTGAACAGACCGATCATGTAACATGTCGTGGCCCGGCACGTAAATACACAGCTGCGAATGCATTCGGACGACTGTTTCCCGAGTCGGAGGATTTGTGAGCGACGGCGGTGCGAATCTGGACGCTGCGGCGTCCGAAGCGCAGAGTTGCAAACGAGCGCGTCCACTGCGTTGCTTCCGAGAGGCGTATCCAGTCAACAATCTCTGCACATAATTGCCGCATGAACAGTCATTCCTGTCTGTATTCTGCAGACGCCTCGGCGTACCAAATGACAGCCGGTGCCTTGACAGTTCCCACCCGGTAGTTTTTCAATGACAAGGCTCTCAAACTGAGCAGAACACACACACGCGCGCGCGCGCAGCAGGACTTTGACGTGCACAGGAGACGGCGGCGGCGGCGGAGCGAGGCGCGACAGAACGCGCTTCTGCTGCGGACGGGCGTCACTCGGCCGGGGGCCGCTCGCATACCAAGCCTCCGTCGCTCCTGTTGCCACGGTGAACGTGATCCCACAGTCCGAGGGTGCCATGGGCCCCTTTTTCGTTCGACGCCTCGTTCTCGATCGGCGGGTGGATTTAGTTGGACACGGGCTGGTCAGTTGCTGAGATTGCTATGCCTTTGTAATTTCACAGGCGCAAAACAGGACACTGCAGCTTTACAAAAAAAAAAAAAAAAAGAGCGAGGATTTGATACTTTTCGTTTTAGACCGCGTCAGACAAGAAACATTTGTAAGATGTCACCCTCGGTTCTGTCGAAATGAAATGGACATTTGATTTGACTATTTTCTGACATTTTCTAGAAGAAGACGACTGGTGGATTAAAGGGGCAGTCGGCAATTTTCCAGAAAGCGTGTTCCTGTCTTTGTTGTTGTTTGTGATTTCACTGCTCTGGCTGGGTCGCGACCCCACGATCTGCGGGTATGGGAGACCGACGCACTAACCACTAGGCCAAAATCCAAAGGGGGTCGCATGCCCAACCCGCTGCCACGTCTCTTAAGGTGCGTGAACGTTCACAAACTGCCCTCGCGGTGTTGTGCGGTTCAGGGCTGAGCCGGAAACCCGGATGGGGGTTTTTTCCCGGCACACACATTAAAACCGACGGTGAGGAAACAGTCGCAGATTTTTTACCAAACGTGTATTGCTTTCGAATCGCTTACTTTAGTTGAGTAAAATGAAAATGAATGTTAGTCGAAGACCAAGAATAAAGACGTCCTCCGCGACAGTTTGGTTTCCTCTGAATTGTACGCGGAGAGTGCAGGGAGACGGTGGCGCCGACCTGTGCGTTACCTTGGGTGTGAACATGTGTCGGATGCCGTCCACGGAGCCCTTCAGGAGCAGAGCCCGGATCAGGAAGCAGATCAACACGACGTACGGGAACAGGGAGCTGAAGTACATCACCTGCGGGGGGAGAAACAGATCCTTGTATTTGTAACAGCAAAATAAAAATGAAATAGTCCCTGCCCCCGGAGAGAGAGTAACACTGTGTCACTGCATAGATGAAGTTGTCTTGACTTGACTATGCAATCTGAGCATTTGAAGTTCCGGGTGATGAGGTCTAACAAATAGCTGCCGTTCAGTTCCTGTCGGATGATAAGAGCGTGCCTTTGAAGATCCATCGAACACCGATCAGTTCTGTCCGTCACATTTTTCTTCCGCGTCCCATTCATGTCCCGGCCCCGGGTCCAAGTTTGCAGCCGAGACGGTAAAAAAAAAAAAAAAAAAAGGGGAAGGTTGTGTAAGTGATATCCGCCGGGTCCCAGGGCACAGCTGGTGGCCGCTGGGCGCTTTTGTCTCATTATTGTGCTAATCAGACGCCGGGGGCCCCCGTGTCTCCTTTTTCGCTGAACACTGCACACGGCCCTGACCCGGGGCGCCGTCTGTGAGGACAGGACGGCGGTTAAAGAGCGAGAGCCCAGTAATGAAGGCACTGACTCAGCCGCTGCAACTGCCGCACGTGGGTGGTTTCTTTCTGACGGGGACCGGCGGCGGGGGCGCGGATGCCGGGGGACGGTCCGAGGGTTGAGTCACGTGCGCAGCCGGCGATTTAGACAAGGCGGCGTCTCCTTCACGGTGGTCCACATGTAACAAACCAGAGGGAGGCGGCGTGATGCCACGTCTCGGAGGGGAAAGGTGCACGAGGCACTCGAGCGAGAGTCACTGTTACATTTGAAAGTCGAAATGAGCTTTGTGCAACGCAACAATTTTCGTCCCAATAAGGGGAGTCTTTAATCTGCAAAACGAGTCCTTTTGAGGCCATGGCTTTGATTGTTGGTTATGGACATTTAAACCTGTACACTTTCCAAGGCCAAAGGACATCACACTGTGGCGTCTCCTGTTTGGTTCGTGGCCTTTGTCTGTATCAAACGAAAAAGCCCCTCCACTCGTTCTAGTGATGATAACACGGGTCCAAAAATAGTCATTTGTTAATTGTGAAATTGGGGCGTCGGAGCTGAGAGATAACCCGTTCAAATCATACAACTACAGACAACATGTGACTTCAAATCCACAAATACACTTGAATGTATCTACCATCAGAATGGAATTCAATGCTTTTCGGGTTAAGATCCCTTCAAATAAAGTCAGATGTCATCATCTCAGCTTTTCTGAGAAAACGTGTTGTCTTGTTTGAAGAACACAGTCCCAGTCAAGGCCAACAGGCCCGCTATTTCCTGCGATTAGCTACCGGCTCCTGTCAGATTGTATGTTCGTTTAAAAAAGAAGAAAAAGGCACTTTTATTATGAAACATTATGTGTCGTGGCAGATAGTATGTGCTTCTCGCCAAAGGTCAAATTCTGAGAAGCGCTATCACTGTTATGTTCATGAACCGATGACAACAAAAAAAAAAAAAAAAAGGAAGAAGAAGAAAAAGTGACACTTCCACGTGAGGACAGAAAACACACGTGCACTCGTTCTTGTTCTCTTTCTCGAGTCCCCGGTAACTTTCCAAGAACCTCAACAGAAATATAACAAAATTACCATAATCCAACCACCCCCCTCTTTTGGCCAAACTCTTGACAACCAGACAAAGCTCCCCCCCCACACCCCAAAAAAAAGAGCGCGTGTAACCACGGCAACCGAAGCTGTCTGAGCCCCTTCACGCCCCCCCGCGCAACACAACAGGGACAGAAATGCAGATCGCAGTGAGGGATATTCGCTGTAAGAAAAACAGGCTTTTGTGCAAACGCGGGTGGAGAGGGGCCATTACGATTCTTTTGTGCGGAGGCAGCGCCGATTGAACTTCAAAGACACTTCAAGATGGCCCCTTCGGGGGGGGGGGGGGGGGGGGAAACCCCGTGCCCATTTTCACCCTGGCCAAACCCAAAAAGGGCCATGCAGGGACACACCGGGGTTGTTGGAGGACGACCATCCGGCTCAAACTGTGCAGTGTAACCGGCAGCCCGGCTGCTGTCCGTTCGTCTGTTTTCATTGAAAATCGGCCAAAAGAAACATGTGAATATCTCTTGCTTTGACTCGACGGCAGTGGGAGGATCGTCTCATGCCTGTGCGACTCCTCTGCAGCAGCAGCAGCAGCAGCAGCAGCAGCAGGCGCGACGGTGACTGTGACAATGATTGTGGTTGATCGGACGGTGACGCGTCTTGCCAGGCGGCAGGATGTGGCCGACGAAGGGGAGCGAGACAGAGTCTGACAGTGTCGTTCGCCGAGGCAGAGGCCTGAGATCAGGGACGACTATCTTGTTTTGTCTGTGACTGCGGCGGAGAGAGCGAGGTGCCCGAGCGCTGGGTGACCGCCGAGTCTGCGGGAGGCAGCTGCCGGGATAAGACCTGAGCTCAGGACGGTGTTCGGAATCATTGAACAAGATGTATTTTTGTCATGGTTTCTCATTACAGTAAGAAAGGTTTCTGGACAAGGCTGGAGTCATCATGTCTATCAGTCATATTACCATTATGATCCATCATTACAGTGCCAACTTGGATCACCCGCATTTGACCCTAACCCTAACCCTGAAACATGAAGGGAATATTAATGTCATAGTAACGTGAGAAATGTCCTATTTGAAAAATTCTACATTTTTTTTATGGGGCGAGGGGGGGGGGCACGATGGCAGCAGTACGCTACCCCATTGGCCACCACATTGTCAATGGCTTACGGTTACGTTGGCAAACAACTGCCAACTTGACCTCCCACCGCCTGAGGGCAACGGGCCTCAGCCGAGGTTAAATGCTGTTTAAGAGTTCTGGCTCCACCACGCCCTAAACCCTTGCCGCCGTCTAGTGCGCACAACGGGTGTGGAAACCGTTGCCCTACAGGTGCAGCCGAGGACAAAAATCGTGCAGCAAATGTGCCGTAAAGACCAAACTAATGAGCGATAAGAGGCTGAAGGGCTCAACGGAGGCGGAGAGTGTTAATTCTCCATCATTTTGGCTCTTTCACAAAGACTTGTTTCATGGGGTTAAGCTCATTCAAACTCATGTACGACCCTCTGCGCAAGACCTTCCTCTGTTGCCTAAGGGGGGCAATACTGGATTCATTTTGGCCCCGACTCTTTCTGTCGTGACCGAGCCGGTGCGTGACGTAAGAAGGCGAGGGGTGATATCAAAAATCGAATGACTTCTGCATCAAAGCGTTTTCCCCCAATTAGCGCAGGCGGCGGCGGTGACCTCGGCTTATGCTAGTCATATGATCGGAGAAGAAGTGCGGAGCGATGAAGATCACCCGCGAGGCGAGTTTTTCTCGCGAGCGAAAGCCAAACCCCTTGGCTAATCCTTCCGGATTGTAGTCACGCCACTGTCAGCTCCGCTACAGCACACGGCAGTGAGCCGAGCCTGAACTCCCCACACAGGGTCACATGAGCTCCCGGGGATCACATCTGAGACTGTGTCATTAGAAGAATTTGCTCGGTCACATTGCGGCAGTCGGCCGGCAGCGTCTCCGCCACCGTTTGCCCCGCGGAGGGGCCTCCTCCTCTTTAAAGTGAGCTAATTATGCGTGAGAGGATTTTCTCAAAACGCTGGGCAAGCGACGGCCTCTTTGTTTCGGCCACCGTTCCCCGCACTTTACGGGGCCCAAGAGTCATAATCGGAGTGGTCACCGAGGGCCGCGCTGCCATTGTGCAGCCGGGGCAGGGCCGCTCGGCTCCGCTCACGAAACCACCTGCCGAGATTTCCAATCTTGATCCCTCACCTTCCCAGAAGACTGGATTCCCTTGATCATGGCGAGGCAAACCATGGACCAGGCAGCCAGCAGGCACAGGGTCATCTTCCAGTTGAGTCCGCCGCCCTCGGAGATGCTGTCGGAGATGTTCAGGGCCTCGCGGTACCAATAGTAGGTGGTGGCCGAGCTCTTCTCACACTCCGGCACCACAACTTTGGGGGAAGAAAAGAAGAAAATGAGGAGCTAGGAGTTTCACTGAACACTTTTGGCAGTTGGCCGGCGAATGTGGTCCGGACGCGTCCGACCGTGTCCTCACATGTGCTTGACTTGTTCTTGACCAGTGGACACTCGTGCCATGGCAGAGGATGCTGGAAGGACTGGGAGAAGTAGAAGAGACTCCAGCTGATGATGACATTGTAGTAGAGGGCCACGAAGAAGCACACCTATGGGCGACAGGGGCCGAGTTAGCTTCAGACGCACAAAACTAAAAAAAACAAAGGATTTTTTAAATCACATCATCTTCAAATCCATTATGAAATACACCATTCTGTTGAAGTCTCATTTGATAATGACTAAAATTGCAATATGACAGATGTGTACTTTCGGTGACGTACCCCTGGTGATACTTGTTTAGTTAAAGCTACAGTGTGTAATATTCAGAAGAACTTATTCACAGAAGTTGAATATATTGTCCATAACTATGTGTTCCTATATATATATAATCACGATGTTTTTTTCGTGACTCTGAATGAGTTAAATATAGTAACATGAGGTGCACCCGACCTCCGTTTAAGTCGCCATGTTTGCTACGTTGTGTTGAATACAGTTGTTGACCAAACCCGGTCCACAATACGTCAGCGGTGCGCCACCATAAAGTGTCCCCTGTCGGGTGCTCAGTTGGTTGCAGTCTGCAACTTTACCACCAGGTGCCGCCAGACAATTACACCCTGGGGCTTTAAAGTGATTTCGCGACATTAAGAAGCAGCTGCCGCTGCAGCTGGCAAACTGAAACAATGTCACTTCCTCTGTAACAGATAGTTTTTTCCCAGGAAAGCTTGACGAGGGCAAAACAATCGGAGAACAGCTTTTTTATTGTGGACATACAGTCATCCGTTCCATAGGAGTCCGACTCACCACACAGCTGGCGAAGCCGATGCCCCCCAGGCGAGGGCTGATGTAGTTCCACACCCCGATGCTGCCCCGGCGGATGCGCTGTCCCACAGCGAGCTCCAGGAAGAACAGCGGGATGCCAATCAATATCAGCAGGATGAGATAGGGCACCAGGTACGCTCCTGCCAGTCCGGACGAGATAGACAGCGATGTTAGTCAAAGGACAGGACGCGAGAGGAGGCGGGACACTGTGCCAACGTGCGACCGTGAGGCGAGCAAATGTATACAAACTCACAAACACAGCATCTGTGCATGCATCTCTTACGCACACACACACACACACACAAATTGACTAAACACAGGCCGCGCGTCTCCGCCCAATGTGTGTGGCGCGATCAAATGTTTCCGGGGAAGCCTGCGACGACCCCGTAAGTCTGAAATGACCTAAGCGACTGTGGGATTACTCCGGGCCACATTGCGAAAGACGACGCCACTCTCTGGAATTAAGGTTTCAGGGTGAATGACTAACATTGGAGACAGGTGCCAATAATGCGGTGCAATAAAAGTACAGTGGGGGGGGGGGGGGGGGGGGGGGCACACGAGCGGTGGGACGTGATGGTTGGGCGACCATGGAATAGAAGCTAAAACTCTTTGTTTAGGAGAAATGGCCGGTGGGTTAGAATTGTTCGGCGGCAGTTATTAAAATAACGAGGCCTTTTAGTTCACCGTGGAATACGGGGCCATGCAACGCGGCGAGGAGGTTTTTCCCTTTCCGCGCACACAAATGAACGTTGCGGGCCGTGCGGTTAAGGTTTTCTGGATCCTCCGATGTTAGGAACTACAGCATCCTTTTCAAAAAAGCTGGTGGGCCACTGACGGAACGACAGAACAGCCACCGTAACCACTTTTGGAATTTAAAGGTGTGTCGCCTCGCAAGAGCGATTGCAGCAACAACTCAGCAACAAAGATTATCTGAAGGAAAAGAAAAAAGAAAAGAAAAAAATCTCCTTCTGTGACTTCGCCCCCCCCCCCCCATGCCACTCTCGCCAGGCTAAACCGCGACCTCAAACAATAACGCAGGTGAGTCAACCGCGGCGCAGTGTTTGCCGTGAGTCACCGACGGCGACCGCAGAACTTCCACCAGTATATTGTTTTTCAAGACGAGCTTCATCAGAGTTTATTGTTTCATCTGGCCGGACGTACGTTCAGATCCTTTTTCCTGAGTCCTGCCGTTCCCTCCCAGCATTGCCTCGGATGGGGAGTGGTCACAGGCAGGAAGTACACGTGTGTGTGTGTGTGTGTGTGTGTGTGTGTGCGTGTGTGTGTGTCTGTCTGTCTATCTTTTGTTTACAGTGTGTGTGTGTGTTTGTACAGTATAATAACTGGTTTCTAATATTAAAAACGTCTAATTCTGGCACACTGAGTACACAGCTCGCTCCGGGGAAGAGGCTTTGACATCAGTCAGAATTAACCTCCCCTCTGGTCTCCATTGTCTTTTATTGGAACCGAGCCTTCGACGGTGTCCCTTGGATATTCAGACTCCCTGACAGCGCTTTGAGACGCCCGATAAGAGTGCATTTATCTTTTCTCAAAAATAGTTTCCTCAAGTCCAGGGTACACTAGCAGGTTTATCCAGTCTGAGCATTTTCTTCCTCGTGAAAAGGGGGCGTGGATGATTTGGACACATGAATAGTGAGAAGTGATTCATCAGGTGATAGAAACTGCCTTACATATTGTGGATGAAGTGAAGTGAGAAAAAACAATAAAATGAATAAACCAAAGGAATGGACAAATCGGCCTTTGAATGTCGGGGGATCGGCAAAGTTATCAGAACCAGTTGCCAGGCGACTCTGGTGCTTAACGCATCTCACTCAAAAAGACACGAGCCAATAATGCAACTTACTACGCCGCAGAAATGGCAGAAGGAGCACAGACATATCCTGTCGAGGACCGATTCCATTTGACAACATGACAGCTGATAACTGTTTCATTGACGCTATCAAAGCAGTAGTTTTCAAACCTTACTATGTAGAATATAAAACATCACAGCGTAGGAGTAAGAAAACCTACCTCGGAATCTAATTAGACTGATTCAGAATTCAAACATGGGAAAAACAATATGCAAAACACCTTGTGCTCCAGCTTGTTGCCGTTTCAATTTTCCATATTGGTAAACCTTATATTGTTGACTTGTGAAAAGTTGTCCGGGGTAAAAACCCCAGACGGAAGATAAAGATGGGACGAAATCACGGGGTTCGGAGAGTGAAGCCAATGCGGTAAGTGCCCAAGACCTGTATTCTCCGGGATCGCCAGCAGGGGGCGACTCCGCTGGGGGTTTCTATAGAAGTCTGTGGGGAAAAAAATGACTCTTACTTCTCACTTGATCTATAACGTCAGTAAACATTTTCCTGAAGAGTTTGTGGTTCAATCTCAAGTTTTAAGGTCGCCTTCAGCATGATGTTCATTTTGTAAAAAACGGGCGTGCATTGGCGCCAAGATGGCGCTGGGCAAAATGCTAAACTCAAGGCTGCTGACGGGTGACGTCACGGCGGGTTGCCACTCGGGTACACCGTGGGCTCTGGGTAAACTGTCGTTTTTTCCCCCCACTACTTTCTGTCATGTTCTAAACAAAGCGATTACTGAGTTGAAGCCATTTTTCAAAAGCGCTGCTGCAGACGCAGAAGCACAAAGAGGCCCCTCTGTGCTCATCGCCCTGCCGCAAAAAGGGGGAAAGAAACGGAGTAAGGAGATGAAAGGCGGTGACGTGTAAACGCATGCATGAGCACAGCACATGATGCTCATAATAATAAATCCGCACACGCACACACAAACACACTCACACAGGCGTGCCCTGACCCCAGATCTGACGATTTTGATCTAATCACAGTGTGAACACAGCAGGGTCACCAGAGCTCTTTAAAACCGACCCGAGAACATGACGAGCTCGAAGCAGACCCGCCCCCTTTCTCACACACACACACACACACACACACACACACACACACACACACACACACACACACACACACACACACACACACACACACACAATGTGGGGCGAGTCCGCACAATGTGACTGTCTAAACACCCACAACGTGAGTAATACAAGGAGACGCGCACAGAGCTTGGCCTCCTGAGTCTGTCAGTCTGTCCTCCACCGAGCTGCCCACCCTGACCCCATCCATCACACCCCACCCACCCATCACTGTCTCATCTACTCCCCCCCCCCCCCCCCCCCCCCCCCCCACCACCTTTAACGCGATGTGAAGACTTTGGCACTGAGCCTTCTCACTGTACACTGGCTTTTGCACCAGAGTCGTAAATCAGGCCTGGCTGGGTGGGATTCTCCTTCCAGTGTTTCAGGAGGACTTTGGCTCGCGTCTTTCGCTGTGGCTAAGCCACACATGCCTGGTAGTCAACTCGACTCTCTCCTCAGTCTGGCCGTCCTCTCCGAGACGGCTTCTTTTAATCAGCCTTCTTCGTAGGCAGTCACAGGCTTGGCCCCTAATCTCCAGGTGGGAAGAGCGCAGCGCCTTCGCCCTCTGCCCGGAACGTGAACACATTCGAGTGTGTTTGAACGCCCCCTCGCCGGGTACGACAGCGAGAAGCGAATATGGCATTGTGGGAAATGAGAGACTACAATCGGGAGCGTCAGAGCCGCCCGCCTGCCCACTATTTGCATGTCGGCAGCAGCACTGTTAGGCTCCAAACCGCGTCTACAGCGACACGGACAGTCACGTGACCTGCGCGCGGGCGCTGAAGGTCGTCGAGCAGCCTGGCTTTGACAGGGAGGACGCCGCCTCTCCATCTTTTCTGACACGCACTTAAAAGGTGGAGCAGGTGGTGCTGCACATACACAAACACGTCGTGCCGCACTTGCACGTGTTGACTCTGATCACAGGGACGGTTTCGCAGGTGAATCAGTTTCCACTGTAATTTTTCAATAGCGAACCCATCCAGTGTGTATTTGTCCTTCTTAAGAACACTGTGATACTGACTTTGACACTCTATCAGCATGTCCTCACAGGGTAAATATAAAAAATTTTAAAAAACTTAGTCACTTTGTCTAAATATTATTCTGATACACATTGAGACTTACTAAGGATTACAAAGCTGAAAGAAAAGGGGACAATTATTCTTCTGGTTTCTGAGTATAGGTGGACATACATCATCATGACTTCTTCAGTCGTTATTTGATCCCTGTTATGAAATATGAAATGTATGAGGAGGTTTTTTTTCTTGTTTTTCCTCGCCCCTGGCCGTTTGCGAAGTGTCATTGGTTGTTTGGTTAGTCAGCAGGATGACGCAGAAGCTATCAGAACACATTCCCACGAGACTCTGCGGACGGTCGGGACGCGGGTCGAGAAAAGAGATAGAGCTTCTTGAATTTTTAACATTTTCACTGATTTACCCGGGAATAATTAATGGATCTTGGTGACAAAAATGAACCAAAGTTAGGGAGTGTGAGCGATTTTGGTGCGGTTCGATCTACTTTAACGGCACAGAGCGCTCTACTAAGTTCTACTTACTAATCACTTATAGTACTAATCCCGTTTTGTAACAAAGAAACTTGAGCAGTCGCACGTTTAAACAAATCCTCCAACTAGAAGAACTCTTCATGTCTCCTCATCTCAACTGCTGTGTTCGTTGTGACTCCGGACTTTGTTGTAGCAATGCTGACGCGTTTCCAGATCTCGGTCATTTCTGTCGCGAGTAGAGAGTGTTGTCATAACTGTTAGGATTAGTGGACAAAACTATGAAAATAAGAGCCAAGGTGTAAGAAACCAGAATCGAACTTGAAGTCATGAACACGCTGGAGTAATTGTGAACCTGTGGATTGGAATTTTTTTTCCTGTTCATTGAAAATGTCATCAATTTTGCTCATTTGTTTCCGGTTTATGTTAACCATCAATATTGGAAAGGGTTCTTATGCTTATCATGTTAATACTTTTCCATATTGCCCACTCCTACTGTGAAGAGCTGCAACAGTCAATCGATTAGTAATCGACCACTAAATTCATCGGCAACTATTTTGATAATCGATTAAGTCGTTTTTATGGGGGGGGGCAAAATTGTCTGATTTCAGCTTCTCAAATGTGAATATTTTTCTGGTTTCTACGACAGTAAACTGAATATCTTTGGTGTGTGGACAAAACAAAACATCAGCTTGGGGTTTTGGGAAACACAGACGACATGTCTTCGCCATTTTGTGACATTTAATGGACCAAACAACTAATGGATTAATAGACAAAAAAATCAACAACAGATTAATCGATAATGAAAATAATCGTTAGCTGCAGCCCCACTACTACTACTGTGTGTGTGTGGTCGCCAGCTGACATGTGCAGAGTGGACATAGGGGCCGACAGAGACTCACCCCCGCCGTTCTTCTGACACAGGTAGGGGAACCTCCAGACGTTGCCCAGGCCTACAGAGAAGCCCACCTGGGCCAGGATGTACTGGAGCTTGCTGTTCCAGGCCGGCCGCTCCTCCTCCTCCTCGCCGTCCGAGCCCCCTTCCTCCACGTCGCACTCCTTCCCTTCCCCGCCATGGTTGTTGACGATCAGCGAGCTCTTCTTGAAGGAATCGTCGCAGGCGTCCTCGTTGGAAAGCAGGTCTTTGACGGACTCTGTGACATCGTCGTCAAGCTCTCTCTTGACGGCCTTGCTGTTTTTGGGCATTTGACAAAGCAATCAAAGGGGCGAAGGAGTGGAAAGTCGTTGCGGCTGGCGGGCTCGGGAGGCGAAAGGCGCTGCGGAACGTCGCCTTTGTTCAACTTCGCCCGTTTCGCGCGGCTTGCACGAGTCTGGCGGCGCGTGGGTTCAAAGGGGCCCGACGGGGAGTCAGCGCAGCTCGTAGAGGTTGAGTTGATGGAGCGGCTCACTTCTTCATTATCACCAAACGTCTGCGACACAGAAAAAAAGGGAAACACTGCAGTGAGCAATGAGCAAACAAGGAGTGAACATGTGAAGAGTAGCTGCTTCGGAGTCGAGTCATCCGTGCGGTTGAGTGAGTTTTGTGACTGAGGCATCTTTTCCTGGCAACCCTAATTATTCAAATATTTGGTTCTAATTTCAATAGTGAAATATAGTTCTCCTCCCCCTACTTCCCCCAGACCATTTTTTAATCTGACTCTGTCAGTCCATTCCTCTATCTGCACATGGACATCACGTGGTCTGGTGTGGGGGGGGGGCAGCACAACCAATGAATGGATGGAGATCATTTTATCGTCAGCTAGTGTTCTGGGAAGGGGGGGGGGGGGGGGGGGGGGTGATAAAAATAAAACAACAACAACAACAACAACAAAAGGTCCGGAAACATAAGTGTGGCTGTGGGACGGTGACGGGTCGAGGCAGGAGAGGCGATCGCGTTTCCAGGCTGAATAATTGAAAGGGACGGAGGCCATTTGCATACGGGAGGGTTTGGGGGGGCGGGGGGGGGAGCCGGCATGTATGGACGAACGGGTGTCCACTATCAAATTTTTTTTTTTAAATGTCTGAAAGCATCATCTTTGTTTGGATCCAGCACAAAAGACGCACGGCGCACATGTCCGTGCGCCCTCGCTGCTGCGCCGTGTGAGAAGCGCCGGGACACACTCAAGGGTGTGGACCACTGTCAGGGAGGTGCGCCCCCATCTTTGTCTCCTTGGGAATTTCAACATGCCTACAGGGAACGTCTCTTCTTGTTTTATTCTTTTTTTGTTTGTTCTTTTTTTTTGGGGGGGGGGGGGCATCATGCGTGAATTGACATGACCCCGATGCGACCGCGCGTCCCGCGTTTCGCCGAGCAGCGGATTATAAGGATGGCGGGGGGGGGGGGGGTATTAATAGACCCCCCCTTCCACGCAGCACGCAGATTAGCCTGGTTCTGTGTGAGGCAGAGAGGGCCGTCGTTTCGTAATCCAGTGAACGCGACCCCCCCCCCCCCCCCCCCCCAAGGACCCGCTGATGCTGCGCAACCTCCGCTGCGCCCGTCCGCGGGTCCACGGAGGCTGTAATAACAAACGCCTTTTCGCAATTATCGTGTGGAGGAAAAAAAAAAAAAGGGCACTGCTGCGTTCAGGCCCAGGATGAGGACAACACGCACAAAGACCCCCCCCCCCCCCGGAAAGAAGAGGCTGCTCTGCCGTTGACTCGGGGATGATGAGTCGAGAGAAAAAAAACGGGGGGGGGGGGTGCGGTGAGACGGTGAAATAGAATTCAAACACACACATTTGTCAAATGAAAAAAAAAATTAAACAAAGCCTCGCACCGGTGCCATGTGTCCGCCAGCGAACGTGTTCTCTGAGGGATGCGCATTCATTGATACCTCGACTTCCTCCCTTCCCTCCCGCCAGTCTTCATGACACCCATGTGAAATGTTTCATCATCTCTCTCTCTCTGTCACACACACACACACACACACACACACACACACAAGCGCCCCCGCCGTGCCACAGTGGTGCGCGCCCGGCTGAGGATGCTGCTGCTGCTGCCGCTGCTGGCGGCGCCGCTTACTCACCCGTGGGGAACAGCAGTCGTCCTTCTTTCCCGTCCGAAGTGGCGAGTCTCAAGGAATGAAATTGTGAGAGCACATGCACGGGGAAGACATTATCACTCGCGTCTATGTGGACATGTCCTGCCGGTGTGCGCCTGCCTCTGAACCTGGACGCCGCGACTCCTCTACATATGAGGCCGGGGGGGGGGGGGGGGGGGGGTGGACGACGGCGCGCTGTGGGAGGGGCGCTCCGCCCGCGACGCACCGACCTCGGACCCGATTTACGCTTTTTTCTTTAGCAACGTTGGCCCTCGCCGTGGACGCATCACATCTCTCCACCGTGCGCCGCCGCGCGTACATATTGATACATCGGAGATGTATTGGGAATCCAGCGCCTTGGTGTGCCGTGCCCACCCCCCTCTGCCAGCCCGAGGTTGGTACAGTCCACTACTGGAGGAAAGAGGGCCTGGCTCGCAATGTGCCTCTGTTTATAAAAAGACGAGCATTTCCTCCGCGCGGCACGGACAGATTTCGACATCGTGACGACTTTGTCAGCAGACGGTGTTTTGATGATTCGAACCCGAGACAAAGGGAAGGTTTTTTTTTTGGAAGTCAAGATCGACTTCAAAGCACCTCACCTCCGAGGCTATGAATTTACATACAGTCTAGTCAAACGGAAATCTGCTGTCTAAACGATGGGTGGGAGGGGAAGTCCCCATTACATTGGTGTTTCAGACTCCCTGTGTTTGAGGGTGAAAAGACCTTAAAGATTTTAAATGAAAAAGAATTTTAAAAAAAGAGAAAAAAAAACAGGGCTGATTATTCTGAGTAATTCAAGACATTTGTTGTGAATTAAAATGACATGAGACCAATTGAAGTGGACGATGTAGCACACACTCAGCATATACTTATACGAACACACAGTGTTTAGTGCAAAAGGAAGAAAAGTACAGCACATCACCTGACAATAAAATGAAATTGATAATACTTCAACAAAAAAAAATATCTATAAAAATATATCTTAAAATAACATTGTTAGCCCAACCTGTAGAACGGGCCAAATCACATCCCCCCCCCCCGGCACCACAACGTAATGAGAAAACAGTTAAGTGATAGGTTACATGGACCCAATTTCAAGCACGTACGGTGGCATACAGTTGCGTGTGAATAAATAAAACGATGAGCACAGTAGGCTATAGCAGCTAGTCTTTTCACACATTCAAATAAAATTCAGACCTTCACCCGACCAAAAGCGCAGAAGATGCGTGTGAATGCTGACCGCCGAACGTGCGACAAACTCGTTTGGCATCCCCATCCGTATGCCCAGCGAATTCGGATACCTCAGCGTCATAAATTTCAGCGATACGGCGGTTCGTGAATAGCGCGGCGCTGTTTTCCTCTACTGGCCACAAGGCGGCGCTGTTGGTGCCGCGCTTCAAATATGCCCTGCGCATTGTCACCGCGAACAGTTTAATTTCCCTTAAATACCACAGGACTGTAGAAATATCAGGTTATAATAGCACAGTAGGGCTCCCTGTCGGCAGAATTGTATGGCATTTTAGAAACTTGTGCAGGGGGGGCCTGTCCGTACAACATTCCAAAGTTTGGTTCCAATCGAGTGTAGCGTTGAAGAGTTACAGCCCTTAAAGTGCATAGGGCCACGCCTTCAAATGTTTGGTAACCAATAACAGATAAACGATGTGAGATATCAAAAAACTGAAACAGAGGTTTTATTCGTGGTGATCTGAACAGGGTTTGTACAAAGATTGTTGAAGATTGGATCCAAGTCCAATTATATGCGCAAATGGGCGAGGCCTATACCGGTCAAATCAGCTTCATCCGAGGAATACCTGGTGAGAATATTGTTTTGATATGTCGCACGGTTCATGAGCTATGAACGCTGGCATTATTGCATGTAAAACGTGTAATAACTGACCACATGGTGGCGCTATTGATACCATATTTTTTTATGTTACACATTTTCGAATGGGACACGTGTCCATGACGTAGGAATAATTCAGCTCTTTTGCTTTTTGAGATATAAACGTTTTAAAATGCCCGCACTTATTAAATCTGTGAACTAAGTTATGAGGTCAGAAAAATCACAAGACCTCATTCATGACATTTTAATGATAAAACATTTTTCATCCTTTGTATATTGCTATGTCTTTAGTCTTTTTGCCACAATTTATTTTATTCATTCATTTATTTTTTACAAGATTTATGTCAAATCAGATGATACGAAACCAAAAGCAACAGTCAGACAGTGGAGGTACATTTATTGCCGACCATGAGACCTGGATTGACTCTGTTGAAAGGGTATAACTCAAACTGAGTGGGAAATATATAAGTGCACTCATCCAACTCCCCATCACATAGCAGATGCTGGGTACCACCCTCCATTGAGCCATGATTACACAATTTGTCTGTAATGGAAAACTCTCTAAATTTCAATGCAAAGGACACAAATAGGACACGTGCTAATCCCTATGTGTCTATTTCATCGAAATGAAAGGATGGATTCCCCGCTCATTAACGCCATTGTTCCTTTGCGGCATTTGTTTTGCACATACTGTTCCCCTGAAGGGGTTTTTTTACTTGTTGAAAAATTTTCAACCAAAAAATCTGATGATAATTTGGCCATGAAGACAATAGACTTGGGCACAGCAGTGCGACCCACTTGGTTACCTTTGGTTTCTCTTGCTCTTGTAAAATATCTTTAACTTGTCACATAGAAAAACTGATGAAATTATTTACTGACATTCATTCTGTGCAATATCTCAGACACACAGGTCTTAACTTGTGGGGGGCATGACAGAATTTTAGTGGAATCACATGATGTAACTGTTTCCTTGTTTTGATGAATTAAACATCCATAGAGGAGAGGACTTGGTGCCCTCTTACTCTCTATCTTAGCTGTGCATGATTTTCTTTTTTTGTGGGTTAATACACCGAGATGGAATTCACGCAAGTGTATACTGGAAAGGAGAGACCAACACCACCCACATCTGTGTCCTGAGTTGCCCCTGTGCCTCAGTATGATGTCCACCCACTGTGAGCACCAAGGACACGATCACACAGACCTCACAGTGTTTTCGTCAGGAGGTCTTTGCCAGGTTCAAGCATGTGGTGCGAAAGTGTGTGTTGGATGCTCACACAAATCCCATTGCTTCCAGTTCATTGCGCTTCCCGCCGCTCTTCACTACTCTCCCCTGATCACGGATGAAGAGTTCCTCAGACATTGCATCGTATACGGCCATCCCGGAGCTCTTCGCACGAACGTCGCCCGTCGTCCGCGTTCTTTCGAAATGTCCAGGATGTTGCCCCGCTCTTGGCAGGAGCTCGGTGAGAGAAGCATAAGTAGCACTTATTGATCGCTGCTAATAGCCTCCATCTTGTCAGCGGGACAGCGCCGAAACCCCCGGGAGCAGTGACAGAAAACCAATGCTCTTGCTGATTCAATCAGCACATACAGCATACATGTAAATTATCTGGGCAACTGCCACAACCCATTCAAAAACCAAGAAAGGCGTTCCACTGGGTCCATAAAGAAGTTTATGAGAAACTAACATTAGTAAACATTTTCCCGAGGAGTTTATGTCTAACCTCTAGATTCAAGTCTTCTTCAATGCGGCATGATGTTCATTGAGTAAATGATGGTCCCATTTGGAGTAAGATGGACGATGAAGCACGGTATGCATCGGAGCTCGGATACAGCGTGATTGACGGCTGGCACCGTCCCACAAGTGCAGGTTGCAGGTGGACTGGGGATTTCAACAGGACAGTTAGCCCGCGGTTCAATACGTACCTTGGTACTTGGGTTACGGTTTCGGTTCTGTTTCGGTCCACATTTTGTGCGCAAGGGGAAAAAAAATTGCAATTCTTGTGTTTTTCTGAACCGGTAGAATAGCCTTGTTGGAAGGCATCGGCAAGAGACAACTGTTTTTTAACTGACGGTGTTACCTGCTCAGCCCTCCTGCTTCCAGGCAGTGATGCCGGGTTGGCGGCACCGCAAATGTGCGCTCATATTGGAAGTGTTACCATTTGCATGGGCGACACGTGTGAAGCAATGTTTTTCGTTCCCGCGTCACTGTATTCAACGCTAAAACCAAAATGTCCCCACAGCACAGATTTGTAAGAAGAAGGTGCTTCTCTGCTCCGCCCGCCATGTTGAAGTGTTGTGGGAAATCTGACTCCAGTGATTGGATATTGACTCGGCAGGGAGGCGTTTCCCCAACACATGCTGCGTTCAAGTGCTCCTCTAAAGCTTTCCGGCAGAGCCAATTCGGAGAGAAATACGAAGCGTGGAAACGTGACATTACATGAAATTTTATTGCAAAACCGAAAATACCAATTCGCATTGAGCCGTGCATGGCGTACCGTACGGTTCAATATTATATTGAGAACCGGGACAGATGTGTTCAGACAACCTGTATGAGATGAATAAGACATAACCGGACAAAAAAGTCTAAAGCCCTGGGTGGGCCCAAGGCATAAGCGAAGTAAGCCCAATAGGCACGATTCAGCCCATGTTCAGTCAGACAGTGGATGGAAAAGGCAAGGGCCGGCTCGGCTAAAGCCACACAACGCAAATGTTTTTATATATAGTCATTAAGCAAAGCACTGCACAAATATTTGACCTGTTAGCGCCATTAAAGTGATTACCTTCGATGTTGAGCTGTAAAGAAACGTCTGTACCTAATTTCACGGCAACCCATCCCATGGTTGTCGAGATATTTCACTTAAAAACCACTATTGTCAACCTCACGGTGGTGCAAGAGAAAAAGGTTAGGGGATCACCAGAGGTCATCAAGATTTATCCTCTAATGACTATGAATACCATGAGATCGAAATCTAGGTATTGAAATATTTCAGCCTCGATTGGTGGGGTATGACCGAATATGTCAATACACTCACTTCATAATGAACATATTCGTGATCGCTTTGTTGTGAAAGGCAAATAGCATTTTTAGAAATACCTACACCATTCATTAAATTCATCTTTCGCAGAGGAGAAGGAGTATTTTGGTGTAGACAAAACCTTGCTGTTTCACGAGGTGAGGAAATGGAAAGTGACAGGAGATGCTTGTCGGAAGCTTTTACGGTCGGAGTAGAGGCGGCACCAGTTCAAAAACGGACACGTCTATTGCTGCCGGCCGAACACCCAGCAGGACGCCCTGTCTGTGTATTCACAGAAGATGCAGTGGACAAGTCACGGAATACGCAGAGCTAATGGGGGCCGAGGCTGAACAACAAGGCGGCCGACAAGCCACTAAGAGTTGCATGGAGTGGATTTGTGGCATTACGTGGAGTGGTGATTGTGAGTGATTCTGGGTTCTCGTCGAGTCATGAAGCAGCAGCTGGGAAGAGCAGCGGCTCCGGCTAATAGGGTAGCAGGGACTCTGGGTGATAATGAAGCTTTCTCAGTGTCAGGGTGGCTTCGGACACGGAGGAATGCTCCATCCACGGAGCTAAAGAAGGACAATCATTTCTCTGGTGAGCAATAAGTCTAGTTCCCCGCGGTCCGAGGCCTTGGGCGCTGACCCTGAACCCCAATATCTCAACTTGGTTTTATTAATATATTTTAATTGAATCTTCTTTTCATTGACTTGGAACTTCATATGAAAGGTTCACTTCATGGGAGCTGATGAAGATGAGGGTTGTGACCAAACCATTCCATACCGTTCATTTGATTATACCCTAGAATTTAACAGAAACTAAACTCTCTTAGTCTAATCTGTAAGAAGAAGCCAGTGACTTGTCACTGATAAAAAAAAGAGGTGATAATAGCATCCTGTGCTCTGATCAGGGCTGAAAGCTGCCAGCAGAGAGGGAAGTCTCTAGTAAACGGAGATCTTTCTGTTTATCTTTGCGTTCATATTGGCTCTGCATTCAGGGAATTCATTCAAGGAATCGGTGATGTCACTGTCTCCTTCCTTGTGCAACACGGTGATAAGTGAGATTTCGCTCACGAGACAGCACATGTCTCTGCCAGTTCACTTTGCCTCAAGGACAAAGATGTGGATAAAAGAAAACATCCCAAAAGGTCAACTGGGGTCAACTAACAGAACACTTGATGGATGTACTGTCCCTGCAGGGCGGACCTTATTCTATGTCCATGTAGCGGCATGTACCACCAGACTAGATACGATACATGAACACACAATGGATTACAATTTTGTTTTTGTGGCAAATTCTTGCAAAATGTTATCTTTCAAAAATAGATATTAAAAGCATAGTGATAAAACATGATTTAATAACAATAAAATGTTTTGGCCTAGTGGTCAGTGCGTCGGACTCCCGTACCGGAGGTGGGGTCCATTTCATTTCGACAGAACCGATGGGTGACATCTTAAAATGTCTTGTTTCGTCCGACGCAGACAAACCAGTTTTCTCCACCAAAATTGCCTACTGCCCCTTTAAGCCTGTAGCTTTATTTTTTAATTGATTTACAAGTGTGCAACAGTGTACTACATGTGAGCTGCGGCATGATTCTGGGCATGAAAATGGATGAATCGGTCAGTTCTCTGACCAAATGATGCACCGTTACACATCGTGCTTCAGTGGGCGTTGTCCTAAAGTCCTGATAGCCGGTCCAAATCCTCTTCATAATCTTGCCTCTCTTCAATGTTCTCGGTTATATTTTTTCGCAAAGAAATGCCTGACAAGTCGGTGTAAATTATGATCACAGTTCGTGAAACACATAACAAACGCAAATGATTCTAAGCGGATGCACTGTCTGACACAACTAAGATAATAACTAATAACAATCGGTGACATAAGAATATCTTGTTTGTGTCAATTTTGGTATGGTGATCACTATTACACGTCTCCTGTCCTTATTTTGTGGAACTTAAACTTGGGTTTGAAATCATTCTTCACGTGAATACATGTAACGGTTATAAAAGAACAATTGCCAAAATGTCCTAAGGGAAGCTTGTTGTGAAATAGGAATAAAACAAATGCATCATTTATATGAGGTGTTGAGTACTTGGTGTTCTCCGTTCTGTGCTGATGTTTTGATTTTGTGATGGTAAACACATTGCCGGTCACAGATGGTGGATTGCCTAGGCTACCTGTTCAATATTTCATGAATTGACCCCGACTTTGCAAACACAACGCCAGCCGGACGCCAAAAGTTTACCCCTCCCGGACCTGTGGAAAGTTTAGACGTATCGGTTTTCACTATGTCACTGAAACGAAAGCCCTCGGCCAATGGGAGTCACCCGGAGCTGACATGAATAGGCGAGTCAGTGATTTGACGCCGACACCGACTCTTCCCCCCCCATAGGCAATTGCATCAGAAACAAGTCCTTGCAAAAACAGTGACAATAATACGATTGTGCTATCCAAATATAGTGCTTGGTATACATGGTTATTATAGAGACGGAAGTGTGGGAAAGTAATGTGTCAAAGCTACACAAATAAAAATTTATATAAACAATCAAAAGGGGCTTTGTGTAATCCGTGTCAGACGTGGATGACAATCACCTGGCAGCGGCGCTCCTCATATCTTTTCATTTTGCGTCTTTGTTTTGGTTTTGCAGCCCGCAAACTCTGCTCACCTAGCTTCCGGACGTCAGCGAAGTGTTCTGATGAATTCTCTTTATACTGGCCATCCCCGGCGCCAAACAGCAGACGGAAAACAAGCTGGCAACTGGCAACTAGTTTGCTGCGAGGTTAGTGGGCAAGATCAGAGCTTAGAAGAGAACGAATATTGGAGTTACCATCATCAGGTGGCCAGAAATATGACTAATGATAATTTAATAATTGTGAATTTGTCCCTATTTATCTATAAAATGAAATATGAATACACCGACAGCCAATGCCAACCACAAAATCCATGAGCTACAGTGTTAATTCTGCCTAGTTTACTGGAAGAATGTGAAACATAGAGGTCTTCAGTCACCACTGACTTGTTTCACCGTAGGGAACAGATCTATTTATTACTTCTGTAATAACCATCAGTACATTAACTGAACAATAACTCTATATAGTTATGGTTATACATAAATTTCATGGTTCAGTTATATAAACGTGTGTGTGTGTGTGTGTGTGTGTGTGTGTTTGGTCAACCAACTAAACACGTAAAACAAATGATTAATATGTAATTATTTGTATTTTGTTAGTCTTTCTACTTGGCAACCGTTTGAGTTTGTTGCTCGTAAGCAAAGAGGCAACATCCTTGTATTTGTGCTTGGATAAACTATTAATAACGTCCGAATTATGCTATGTATGTGTACGCTATTGTCTTGAAATGCTCCTTTCTGTTTTCACCCAGGGGCGGGGGCAGGGTGTATTTCATGTACCGTCTGGGAGCCGATTTAAAAAACAAACAAAAACAGAAAAAGCCCGTGTGCCGCTGTGACTGCGACGGCCTTGATGCACTTTTGTGTGAGAGCGCGCGAGGCCATAAGAAGGGCTGATTGCTGGACTTTTGTATTGGCGAAATAAGAGGTGAACCAGTGAATGTTGATTGAACGCTATCTGCTCCCGCCATGTTGTGTCTGGTCCGAGCCGAAGTGTTCCAGTGTTTAGCCGTGGGTTACTCGCGGGTGTTCCTTTCCCTCGGAGGTGTCGGTGCCAGTCCCGACACAGGTCATGGACCTGGCGCTCTCATCTTTTTTTGCCGCTACTATTCTGCCGCTTATCACTCCGCGAAACCGCGCTCATCTCGGCGCCAGTGGAACGGCCCGTCAGCACAGGTCCGAGGGGGCCGACAGCGTTCGGAACAGGGATGTTGCGCAACGCGTGTGGCCGCAGAACTCTCGCGGTGTATTCCCTCAGATCCCCTCTCGATTGAAGGTGCCCCCGCGGCGTTTTTTTTCTTGTGAGCAAACAAAAGTTATGTTTACATTCATTGTTACTCACGATTGTGTGTATCCTCGAGGTCCAATAACAGGGACACGCTGAATGCATTTCCTTCCTCCTGAAACTTTTGCAAAGCCCCCCCCCCCCCCAAACGTTTGAAAAACCTGCGTTGTTTAGATTCATGTTTACCAGCGAGCGGTCCTCGGTTCTTCTCTCCCTTTGTGTGACCTATAGTCACACAAGCCTCCTGCGGCCCCTGCACAGGAAAAAAAAAGGGGTTTAAGATAAAAGAGTGGATATGCTTGTATAGCATGAAAGCATTGGAGCGCACGTTAAAACATCAAACTTGTGTTCAACCAAATCAGCGATGTTGCGGGCCCGCCCCCCGCAGGAATGCGCAAACAAGAGAAGATTAACTACAGTACAGCCTCCTCTCCGCTCTCATTAGGAAACGAGTGTGACACAAAGCCAAGAACGAGTCATGGGACCCGCGGAGCACATCGCAGCGCTCACACCGGACCCAGGGCCAAGCGCTGTCTCTATGCTTCGTTTTATCCCCTTCGGGGCGTCATGCGGGTGGCTCTCCCCATCGCATGGTGTACTGCAGTCAGTTACCAGCTGCCGGCATGCGGTAGCAATTCATTTAGACCCCTTTACTTTTGTCAAATCCAAAAATAACCAGCCCACAACACTCATGTCACGTTTTTATATTTGGAGAAATAACCCGGGGGGGGGGGGGGGGGGGGGGATTTATTTCCAATGTTTTGGTCCACAACGCGTCGCTGTATTTGAGACGACTCAGTGAGAACATTGTGCCCATTGTTTCCGATCCGCTGGTTCCTTAAGCGTCACAGAGACTAACCTGCTACATACGACACTGTGCAGAGCTTCACTTAGAAGAGAGGCAAGCAGTTTTTGTTAAAAAGCAAATGTTGAGTTAAATATAGTCTGGGAGAGAGAGAGAGAGAGAGAGACAGAGCCAGAGGAGAGTGTCATCTACAGTTGAGTCCGTTCACTGAGAGCCCCTCTGCCCCCACACAGTGGATCTCTGTACGTAGACTGTGACCGTACACAAGAATGCCCAGTTTAACTTGAGACATCTTTTTTTTTCTACATTCGCAGTATTCCGTCTCTCGGCAAAGAGAACAGCCGTCAATGGGACTTTTGATAACCCTGTGGGCAAATACTGTGTTCAGCATGTGACTGTAGCCTTTGCAGAAAAGCGATGCACGCAGACGCTCATATTTAACCTTGGAATCATTTTTCATGAGGCCTCTCCTACAACATGCAGAATTTACGACACAGATAACGGGAAAGATTACAATTATTCACAAAAACCTACATTAACCTGGGGTAAACCATTCCCAGCGCCCCGGCTTGTTGGGGGGGGGGGGGGGGGGGGTTCTGAATTACAGTAATCCCGCAGTCATTCATAGCAGATTTAGTTGCGCTGAGGTCACACTGGCAGCGCAGCGGTAACTTTGAAAGGCGATCCAAATCTGTGTCCAAGTCCGACCAGTTCAGCGATGCTGTCATCCCACTGGAGGAGATGTGAACTCAGGTCGGAGGGTGCTGAGGATGAACCAGGTGAACTCCGCCGTGTTGAGTATTGCAAACGTATGAACTGTAACTTTAAGTCGAATACAATAGAATAGAAACCACTTTATTTTGAACACTTTAAAAAAGTAATAATAAATAACATATATTTTAAAAGAAAAAAAAACTACAACAAAAACAAGATGCCCAATGATAATGGATAACAAATAAATCTATAAGTAAATGTTCGAAAAGGAGTAGGAAGAAGCATTATGCTTTTTTAGTCCTACTCCTATTCCATACTAATACAAATCTTCAATACATCAATTACATAAACCAAATCTACACCACTTTGTCTATCCCAAGAAAAACAACTGTATTTCTCCTTTATACATAATTGCACTACCCAAGATTGTGAAAAGAGATAAAAAAAGAACAACACCATCAGTTTGCTTTGCACTCCGCTTCCTCATTTCTATACCTCGCGAAATTATTATTGTTTTGGCCTTTGATTTTTTTTTTACTTTGTTTGATTTCTTCCTCCAGCCTGTTGCACAAAATCCCCCCACATATTGTTATGCACATCCTTTTAAGAGTTTTGCGAACATAATGTTCTTTCAAATTTGACTTGCCCCTTAACTCATGACCCCTCCCTCTCTGTCTGTTTTTAAATATTTCCAGGAAGTAAATTGTTTCTTGCCTTGTACATTATTTTGTGCCGTCTTAAATTCCACCTGCTCCTTGAGTTTCAATGCATGTGATTTTAGAAAAAGATTGTTAGTTCGTTCCAGACAACCAACATTGTTTACTATTCTTGTGGCTCTTCTTTGTAGTATGCACAACGATTGTAGGGTGCTTTTTTTTTTTAAAGTTTTGCCCCAAACCTCCACACAGTAACTCAATTACAGTAATACAAGTGAAAACGAATTAAAACTAAGTTTTAACTTTGAGCCACAAGAATGCAACACACCAGTGATTAGGCTTACTATAGCATTCGTGCAGGATTAGCGTGCTTTAATATCTCCCCCCCCCCGTTCACGTGCGCCTAGTATGTTTAAACTAGCATCAGGTCTACATACAAGAGTCGCCTCACTCACAGAAGCCTATAATCTGCCTCAGGGCATTGAGAAGAATCATCCACGTTTACAGCTCTGGATTTGGAATGTCAGCTGGAGTTCATGCATGGGAAAAATGTCATTGCAGGATTTGTATTGTATATTCATTTGGGGTTTTCCTTAATTGCTCCCTATGGTCCAACTGGATCGAGCCAGTCTACGAAAGTACAATACAAAAGCGTAATTTAAAAATGAATCTAATGCATCTTTAAAAGGAAATCTATGGCTTGCAACCTGTACATTGAGAAAGTGCAGTGTGAGAAGAATGAAGGGCAGTTAGGGTAGTGGTCACCCCCCCCCCCATCCCTTCTTTGGTCAAAGCCCCCAGATGGAAATGATAGGCTTGATAGTGGCTGCCAAGATAATGGCAACAGACGAGTAACAGAAAACCCTTGATAGTGTAAACACACGGCTACTATCCAAACCGCTGCTGTGTTTGGGCCGGAGCCGCCATTGACGGCTGTAATCTGCTGTACAAATCTGCAGCTTGGCGCTGTCTGGCTGCTGTCTGGGTTCCGTGCACTTGGACAAAAGCAACGGACACCTTGCCCACTGACAAAGGGCCTGGCCCTAATCGGAGCAGACAAGGCTTGCTGATGGAGCCTTTTTGAGCAATTGAACTTAGTCAATGAATCTTAGGGGACCTAATGAAACATAAGTGACAGGCAGTTTGACTCCAACAACGGGGGCAGCGCCAAACTGTCCTGCTTCTGCTCATCAGCTTCAGGACTGAAGCCGTGCTTTGACCCACAATGACCTCTGTAAAAAGGCATGTCCGTGTCGAACCTTTGAGGATTCTGATGTGTTGACCTCGTAGGCCGCACAAGTGTTGTAGATGCGTTGCCTTTCATTGTCATTGTGGAATTCCGTTTTTGGCCTTTGAAGGAAAAAACGAGTCTGATCTGGCGCCATTCTGTTGTTTTGTTTTTGTCGCGGGACATCACGAGAACGGAGAACAGGCCTCAGAGTGTCTCCAGACCAAACAGTTTGGGATGGAGGACATGCTGTGTCTCTTTGAAACTCTGAGGAAGGAGACTGGGTTCCTTTTAGAAAGCCCACGGGAATGTGTTTGGGAAAACCTGTGTGGGCCACTGGAATCTCCTCAAAGGGGACAGCACGGGTGCAGAGCCTTCACCATGGGTGAGAGGAACTGGGCTTTGTGATAAGAAATGCCATGGAAAAAGTGTATACATTGTTCACAGCCCAACACAGTTTTTGTTCTTCTTGGTCCTGTGACTCACCTCCAAGGTCTTTGGCTCACTGACCCCTTCTGGCTGAATGCCCAAAATGCCCACACATCTCTGTGGCGTTACATTTTATTTTCCACAAAGAAGTTATACATCCAAACTACTCTGCTGTTCTCATATTCATTTTCCCAAGTGCCAGAATTATATATATATATATATCATATAGTATTGTATTGTAGACAGTATGATTAAGATATATGAAATTGAGTATGAATTTATTTTGTGTATACTTTGCTTTATGCTTCCATTGTTTGTGAGTATAACTTTTCTAGGTCTGTCCACTTGTTTCATTATTCCCTTTTGTTGTTTTCTCCTTGTTTTTGTTTTCTTTACTTGTTCTGAATAAACACAATTCAAAAAATTGTATTGTATTGTATTATCCATCCATCCATCCATCCATTACCAATACCTCTTCATCCATTAAGGGTCTTTGCAGGGGGCTGGAGCCAATCCCAGCTGACATTGGACGAGAGGCGGGGTACACACTGGACAGGTCGTATTGTATTATATTATATTGTATTGTATTATTAATGTTCGTAAAAAAAATGGACTTTCGAGGGACACATTTCATGTATTGAATTGGTCACTTTGCCTTTTGCGCGGTTTGTCCCTCGCGAGCTTACGTACTCCCCAGCGTTGTTTCCATGGAGACTGAAGTATCTGCTAACCGCGACCTCGAGAAGACCTCGTCAAATTAGTTTTGCCGGAAACAATTGGGACGCAGGTGAACTTCACGACGACTAACGGTGGGAACCGAGGGTGAGAGTGAACCGCCGACGACGCTAACGTTTTTTCAAAAAAGCATGACGGACGCTAGTGAGCTGTGCGAAACAAGCATGCGGGAGCTAAACGGTGTGGTCGTCTCTGACACCGGGGAGACGGAAGAAGAAAGAGAGCAGGGGAGCCTCGCCTGGCCCGAAGAGACGGTGAGTGTGAACCGTGAGGCCGGAACACTGACACGAATTGGTCGAGTTAACATAACGCTGCGTTCCATTATACCTCGGAACCCGGATATCGGACCCCGGAAGTCGGGGTGGTGATTTTTCCCGACCTCCCGAGTCGGAGGGGCGTTCAAGTTGCAATTTCCGACTCGGGGTTCCGGAGTTTTTCTCACACTGACCATTACTGATGTTAGACAGCTAGTCAGTAGTGCTGGCTTCATTTGGTCCCCACAATCTAAATATAAAATCTTGTTTTGGTTGAGGTTTATTGTTGTTTTTTTAATTGCTGCTGATTCATGTTGTTTTATTGTTTTTTTTATTCGTATATTTATATATACTGTGTTATATCTAATGTGTATTATATGTCTTTTTTTTAATACTTCTTGCACTGCTTGGCACTGGACGAACAAAATATCGTCCCTTTTAGTATGTAAATGCACAAGTATTATTAAGGAGTATTATTAATTATTGGTTTTTTTGCAGTGAGACCAATAGGGAGTGGCAAGGGAGGCATATTCCTCCTCAGAAATTTGAGGGGGGAATTTAAAAAAAAAGAGTTATATTTAATGACAATAAAACACCATTCAGTTTGAGATTTATGTGGATTTATTGAATAAATATAGTGCAATTTCATTCAGGTAAACCAGCCCACCAAAGGAGTCTTGGAGGGACCTCCCTTGGTGAAAAAACAAACCAACAAACCAATCAGAATTAAGTTCATCGCTGTTGTCAGGTGGAATTCTGTATCCCCAACGCAGTAAAAAAATACATCAAAGTGAGGCTAGATGACTCTTGACCTTTTCGACCAATCAAGGAGCCGTGAGCGAAAGTGCGCTCTGCTGTATCTGCTAGTGGCATATGTTGTGTTTTTTTTTTAACATTACACTGACTTTCTGACAACAGGTGTCAGATGATATTCCACCATCTCTGCTCAGCTACTTTGAAACGTCAAAAAGCAGAGCGGCGGTTTGTGAGCAGTTCATCCTTGCAGAACTCGAAGGTACAGAAACCTGTCAGATGGTACTTATCAGACATGTTTATACTTCTAAAGCATCTTCGTTCCTGTGATAAAAAAAAAGAAGTGTGTTCAAGCTTCTGTATCGGCAGGATTGTTCTTAAACAGAGAGATATAGACGTAGCCTCTCAGATATGTGCAATGAAATAAGACGTCCAACGATCCTATCAAAGCGACTATGTTTCACAACATCTGCCTTTTTCTATGAACTACATCTCAGACTTCACTGCATCACATCACACCGAGGACACGATGGACTTTAATCATGAACTGGATAAGGACATGATGCAACTGAATATGAAGGTGAATGTCTTGTCTTGGGGTCTGGTCTCAGGTTTCTTACTGTATGACCAAACTACAACAGGCCCATCAAACTGTGGAAATGTGTGTGTGTGTGTGTGTGTGTGTGTGTGTGTGTGTGTGTGTGTGTGTGTGTGTGTGTGTGTGTGTGTGTGTGTGTGTGTGTTTTCTGACACAGGTTACTTGTGAAACAGAAAACGAGGAAAATCTCCTTACACCCAAAGAGGCAGAGGCACTTTTCTCTCACATCGTGCCCGTTTGTCCTGACAGCGAAGGTACAGTACACGTTTTAAAAAGTTTGGCAAAGATTTTCAATGGATGATGAAAGTCATTTTTTAAAATGCTGATTTTTCATGTTCATAAAAAAAACAAAAAACAGCCCATCATCATTGTCATTAGCAATTCCTGGACTTACCTGTCATCAAAGTAAAAATGACTCAAGAGGAACATTGAGAACATATTTTGGTGCCAAATAAAATCTGATACATTAGGTACTTATGACAGTTTGACAATATTAAAAAATAAATACCAAAGTTATCAAATGCAATGACGTGATGGTATTGTAGTTATCTGTAATATTACTTTCTGCATTACACTGAAACACCTCTGGTAATAGAACAGTTGCCCACAAGAGGGCGCTGTTGTCCTATTTGTCTGTTCTGATTCATGACTGTGGGATACAGTGAACATGTACACAATCCCACCTTTTGATAGTGTTGAAGTAATAGATAAACTTCTTTATGCATTATTACAGTAGTTTGTGTTGACTGCATTGTTTGCCATGGATGGCAACATGGAAAGCAGGGAAAGGAAATGACACGCTCATACGTAGCACTAGTAAATGTTCCTCCTCCTCGCCCGCTGAGCCGTTAAACGTTTGTACTTTTCACAGATGAGGCTGAAACGGACGAGTACATGGGGCGTGAGGGGAATCAGGAATTGGAAGCGAGGACCGTTAAGAGGTCGGCGAGAGAGGAGGAGATGAAGAGAAGCAGTGAGTCCCAGAGAGAACGGAGAGAGAGACGACACCGAGAGGAGACAAAGACAGAGGAGAGGAGGAGACAAATGCAAAGAGACTTCCAGGAGGAGCTGAACAAGTTAATGGAGGCAGAGAAGGTAAATCATTTAGTTGGCGTAATAATTCTTAATATAACATATGTAGGTTTTTTTTTTGTAGCTTTGTAACTTCACATTTTGAAGGATGTCTCATAATTGTCCTTCTTAAATGGGGAAAATTGAACCTGGTACTTGAAATATGTCTAATAATATGTTCATTTATTTGGGAAAGAGGTACTGTAGTCTGAGGAAACTGCTGCCTTGCTCAAGTGCTACTGACAAGGACAGTGCCTCCCTGTGTTTACTAAAAATGTCATGCTGTAGTGGGAGAGGGCATCCAAATTTTAACTTCTGGGATTTATAGCAATACAACAAGACAGATGTTTACAAATTAAGTTTTTTAGGCCAGTCATCCATCATCAAGTGTGCTGTGTGACGAAATATATCAAATATATTATGTTTCTTTTTTTTATTGTCTCTTTCTGTGTCCAGCGGCATCAGAGGGAAGTTGAGTTGATGGGGATGAGAGCTCAAGAAAAAATTGAACAGGAGTTTCTGCTTCAGCAGGTACGTCTGAATTTTCCACCAGACATCCAACCACAGACGGGGACTGTCAGTGTGGGTGGAGTTAATTATTTAGCTATAGGAATCATCTTAATTCATCATAATTTAGTCAATATTTAGTAGCCATTGTTATTCCTCTTTAGCTGAATAGTATTATATTCTAGTATTTGGGTTGTTTGTCATTTCATGTGAGTTATTTTATTTACTCGTAGTAAATTGTTTAAATGAAACGAGACGTGCTCGTTTTTGTAACTCAAGTGACTATTTTCACCAACCAGGAGTTGATCAGCAACTTACAGGAAAGAGTGAAGGAAGAGAGGAGGAGGAGAGAGGAGGAGGAGCAGAAGAGGATGAAGGAAGAGGGTGAGAAGAAAAGGAAGGAGGAGGAAGAAAAGAAGAAGAAAGAGGTGGAGGACAGGAGGAAAAAGGAAGAGGAGGCGATCAAGAGAGAAATGGAGAGAAAAAAGGTGCAGGAAGAGATGAGAAGGAGGAAAGAGGACGAGGAAAAGAGAAAAATTGAAGAAGTTAAACTCAGAGAAAAGCACAGAAGGAAAAAGGAAGAGGAGCAGAGGAAAAGGGAGGAAGAGGAAAAGAGGAGAAAGGAGGAAAAGGAAAGGGCGAAGAAAGAAGAGGAGACAAACAAGATACAGGAAGACATGAGGAAGAAGGAGGAAGAGAGAAAAAGAAAAGAAATAAGACTCAAGGAAGAGGAGACGAGGAGAAAGATGGAAGAAGAGGAGAGAAAACGGAAGGAGACTGAGGAGAAAATAAAGGAGAGGGAGAATAGTAGGGAAAGTGAGGGGGAGAAGGTGGAAATAAGGAAAATGAAACAAATTACGGCAAAGAAGACAATGGAGGAAGAGAGAGGGAGAAAAAATGCAGAAGAAATTGGACTTAAGGAGGAGATTAGAATGAAAGAAAAGGAAGACAGGAGAGACAGTGCTGAGGAAGATGAGAGAAGAGCGGAAGAGGCGAGGATAACTGAAGAACTTGAGGTAAGGGTGAATGAGGAGGAGATGAGGAAAAGGGAGGAAGAGAGAATAAGTGAGGAGGAAACAAGAAGGTTAGAGGTAGAGACATTGATGAAGAGGCAGGAAGAGGAAAACGGAGAAACCAGATTAATGCCACTGGAGGAAGAGGAGAAGAGGCTTAGTATGGAAGGCAGAGATAAAAGGAAGGAAGAAGAGAAAAGAACTCAAGGGGAAGAGCAGAGGAAATGGCGTGAGGAAGAAATGAGGAGGCGGAGAGAAGAGAAAACCAATATTCAAAAAGAAATGATGGATTGGGATGAAGTGTGTGAAGCGGACGACGGTAAGGCGGAACACCAAAGGGAGGATGCAAAAAGAAATATAGTAGCAGAGGAAGCCGTGAGAAAAAACCCTGGAGAAGACTCACAAACGGAGGAGAGAAAAGTCAAAGAAGAGGAGGAAAGGAACCACATTAGAGGGCGGGATACTGAAGAGGACGGGAGGCTGGACGTGCGAGAGAAGAAGAGGGGAAGTCACAACGAGAGCGAGAGCACGGAGAACACCGGACACTCCCCGACCTCACAGTTAGAAAGCGGCAGCGCCCCGAACCAGCCGAGCCCTGGCCCTGCAACCGGCGAGTCCACAGCCACCTGCTCACACACTCCACAACAGCTGCACCCAAACAACGCCACATGTGGGGACGCACAAGGTGCAGAAGTCACTCCTTGCACTTTGTCCGCCTCTTCACCCGCGTGTCTCCCGGAGCGCACGGAGCAGAGGAGACTGCGGTGGATGAAGGAGTGCATCCCGTGGTCCAAACCGTCCCCCCAGAACAAGAGCATGCAGAGGGGACGCGGCCGAGGCCGCAGGGGGCCGAGCAGGGCCGCCGGGGCCGGGGGTCTGCCGCCGCTCTGCCCGCAGACTCTGCTCCAGTCCGCAGGCCTCAAATCCCTGCAAGAGGTAAATGTTCAGCCACGACACAAACACTATTTATGATGAGTACATTTGAGGGGGATCCTACTGAGAAACTTTAAATAGCAGTATTAAAGAGAGCACTTTGTATTAGCAGTAGCCCATTTTTCTAGCTAGTCCATATTTGATATTTAAGATATTGATGACCAGAGCCGGCCCTAGCCTATATGGGGCCCTAAGCATAATTTAAATTGCTCACATGTATACACGTATATACACATAAATGCACATATATAAAGAAATTAGTCTACAAATTGGTCCCCTTATCAATATAAATATATATATATATATATACACACGTTATTGCAAGAAAAAATAATCATGTACTGTATGTATACATACATACAAATAAAAATTAACAAATTAATGTTTAAAAAATCCAAATATATACATAAATCCACATACACACATATATACACATATACATACATGCATATATATATGAGATGATATAATAATATACATATACACACACATACACACATATAATTAAGAAAATACTGGGTGGAATCTAGCTGTCCTAATATTTTCTTAGCTTATGGTTAGCTAGCTAACGTTAGCTGAAGATACCTCGACTGAACCGAAGGCTTGTTTGACGGCTAACTAGCCGGTGAATGTTTATGGTAAAACATTGAGAATAGTCATGAATGTCCTTTTTTTTGGGCCATATGGCTCGATCATGCCTTTAGTTACATTGGGCATGGAGGCCCCCCCAGTGGCCAAGGGGCCCTGAGCAGCCGCTTAGCTCGCTAATGCCTTGGGCCGGCCCTGATGATGGCTTAACCCTGTCTCATGTCACACGTTTTGATTGAACTCCTCGAAGTTCAGGGAAACCCCCCGAAACCTGGAGCAACCTCAGGCCTGTCTTTCAGGTTACCACGGTGACCCTAGAGGACTTGCCCGGCTGCAGCTTGGTAACCCTCGCTCAGTGTGCTCGCCTACGGTCCCTCACCCTCAGACGCTGTGGCCTTCGATCCCTGGAGGGCGTCAACCAGCTGCCGCAGCTCTGCCACATCGACGTGCAGGTGATTGTCCAGTCGATTTATTACTGATGCGATTGTTTCGATGTTGTGTTCACTTTTAAAAAAAATTGTATTTCGTTTTAGGAGAACGACATCTCGTTTGTGGACTGTGAAAACATGAGCAGTCTGAGAGTTCTTCGACTTGGCCACAACAAGCTGACGTCCATCCATGGTCTGAGTGGAGCGGACAATTTGGACGTTCTGGACCTCTCACACAACTGCATCAGCCGCATCGGTCAGAACTTTGATGAATCATTATATGTCCTATGAAACATTAACTTTTACGCTTGTAAAAAATGAAATAATAATAATGTTCGATTGATGTGAGGTCTTTGGACAGTGTTTGTGCAGTAACAGCCTGAGAGCACTTTGAGATTGCTTTTAGCAATGAAGAGTGCTCTATAATTGCAATTTATTAGTATTATTATTATTAGATGTAGCTCATCAAGCCTGAACTCCTTGCAAAGTCTGCAACACTCCACAAGAGGGCAGCATCTCCCTCCTTTTCAACTCTTTTCCCCTCAGTCCTCACTCAACGCAATCTGAATAATAATGTGATTTATTACTTAACTCACCCTGAGTCGTGGGGCTGAAGTCGTGAATATATATTGGCCAGGCAGGAGGTCAAACACACTGAATTGTACTTCGAGGCACTAAAGCATTCTGTTGTGACTCAACCTTTCAAAATTATACATACAAGTGGGGGCTTTTGGACGGTCTTATTTCAGAATTTTTTTTTAACACATGTGATTTGCTTGCTGCTCATATGACTCATTATGGGCTTTAAGTGGCTCTTCTTTTTTGTTTTGTTCCGTCCCCAGCTGGTCTGGAGTCTGTGAGGAGGCTGCAGTGGTTGTCACTGGACCACAACCAGCTGATCAGCACCAAAGGACTGAGGGAAATCTACACCCTCCTTCACCTGGACTGCTCGCACAACCACCTGGCCGGCGTGGAGGGTCTGGAAAACAGTGCCCTGCTCCACACGCTGGACCTGAGATCCAACAGCCTCACTGAGGTAACCACAGCAACAGCTGATCACTGAGCGCACTGGATCTCATCGTTCAGCGTTTCAGTTTTGTCAGAAGCGGAGCTGATTTATTTGTTTCAGACAGGCAAAGTACTCAAAAGACCTTATTGAGTTAAACTCACATTATGTTTTTGATTTCTGCTTAAAATAACAAGTTATTTTTTTCTTCATTTGTTTTCATCATGATGCAGAAGCAAAAGTATTATATTGTTAATTGATATTTACAATCACAAACCCACAAATTTAATTTCGGAGAGAGATGGGTGTGTGACGCTAGTCGGTGTGATGATAAACAGCAGACATCTAGCACGTGCGTCAAACCCACAAAACAATAAGCTCAGAAATGTAACAAACACATATGAGCTGATTTATTAAAATCCACAACACAACACGAGAGGCAGCCAGTTTGACCTTGATCAGATCGTAGATGAGTATTCTACTGTGAGAAAAACAACACGTTGCACAACATTGCCCCATGACTCTGCAATTCAATTTAGTGGCCTCATATGGAACACATTTTCATATGATTTCCTCGGGGGACAAAAAAACCAAACAAACCAAATTGTAAAATTTTAAAATTTTAGTAAATATACAATGCAACCTGATGTGACCACCTGCCGGTGACTCTGTACAGCATAAGGGGTTTAAATGTGTGGATGAAGTAAAGGAACACCACATTATACTTCAGTCCAACGAAATTACGCTTTTTTACCAATGAAGAATGAAACTAAATAGTAGGTGATCGGAAAGTGTTGAGGTTTAGTGTAATTTTGTACAAATCGTGGTGATGGCACACACACACACACACACACACACACACACACACACACACACACACACACACATATATTTCCACATCAGATGCACTAACTGAACTCTGTTCCTATTGGCGGACAGCACAACATTTACACTTTGAACAAGTTTTAAACTTGCATTTCCAACTGAAGCATGAGGTGTTTTTTTAATATACTTTTTCAATTTCATACAGGTTTCAACTGAACAAAAAGAGAGAAGTATTGTCATGTCAAAAGTACTCTATGGAAATGCTCCTCAGGCATCAGTTGGAAAAATTATCAGTTAGAATTTAGTAGCTGCAGGATAAGGCAAAGTCAAGAAAAAGAAAATGATACATGAAGAAAAAAAAGTGTATATGAGAAAAAATGTCATTAGTATAAAATATGTAAACGTCCTCAGTATTTCCAAAGACACCACTTGGTCCTTGATGAACTCCACTTTTAGCCGACACGAGCCGACGACTGTAAACACACCGGGACTAAAACGACTGACAGTGATGGACGGGGGTCATTCAGCTGCTGCCCCAGCAACAGCAGGAGCAGCGGCAGCAGCGGCGTGAGAAGTTAGTCTAACAGTGCCATCTGACCACTTCTCCCCGTTTGTCCCTCAGCCCCCGAGTCTTGACAACCACGTCCTCCTCAGAGAGCTGCAGCTAGACGACAACAGCATCTCCTCACTGCAGGGCCTGGCGCTCTGCTGG
This sequence comes from Scophthalmus maximus, assembly GCF_022379125.1. Lineage (NCBI taxonomy): Eukaryota > Metazoa > Chordata > Actinopteri > Pleuronectiformes > Scophthalmidae > Scophthalmus > Scophthalmus maximus. The sequence goes on along the minus strand of NC_061521.1, from coordinate 3,248,230 downwards.
CTTCCCCTCATGCACCGCCTCTCTGCGGCGCAGAACAGGTACGTTTCCACCTCTCCTGCACTCGATATGTGTCTCTGCCTAAGGTCTGTTATTTTATGTGGTGGAGACACAGGGAGGGGGGGGGGGGGGAAATAACAGATACTGCAACTTTCTTTTTCTTCTGTAATTCAATCAAAAAATTTTAAAAAGGCAATTTGTTTTTTCGGGCGACACAAACAACGTTAACAACTTCAAACGCATGATTCCAGCAACACGGGTTCTGGATTTAATTGCTCACAACGATCTGTACCCTCCCTAGAATTACCTTCCTGCCCTCCATGTCGGATTTCGTCTCCCTTGCGAGTCTGGATCTCCAATTCAACTGCATGTCAGGTAACATGTTGCCTCGATTAAACAGACGATAGGAATCTCATTTCCTCTGCACAAAAAGCATGCAAACTCCTACTGTGTGTGTGCAACGTAGGCAAAATCAAATCTGTGTTGCTTCCCTTGTCTCTGTCTAATTTGCTGCCTTGTGTGAAACACTTTGCAACTTAGGTTTTGAAAATTGCTTTTACTTCTCTTAATTACCTGACAACGGCCTACTGTCAAATTCAGCGGTTTTCAGTGCAGTACACTCCGTCTGTGCGCACACAGACCTTCCACTCCACTCAGCCACAGATTGATTCCACTTGAGAAAATACGTTCCGATAGCTCGACGGTAAATTTAGTTGTGCCAAACATGCAGGCGTAATCACCTGTGCTTCCACCATTTTATGTTACGCTGCTGCAATGCAATGTTTTCAGTGTTTTTTTTCCGCCTGTCTCTCTCAGAACTGCACAATGTGTGCGAGAGCGCAGAGGGATGCCAGTTCCTGCGAGAGGTCCACCTCACCGGGAATCCTCTTCAGCAGGAGAGTGGCTGGAGGTGAGGTGAAGTCTGGGCGGAGGAGATATAGAGCGTGATTCACGGAAATAAATATTTTGTTAAGTAATCCATATGCCTCGAGCTTTTAGGGCACATCAGGCAGCAGCGTTGCGTTAAGGTGATTCGAGTGCACCCTCTGTAGAACCTGCCACACGGTTTCCAATCAAGATAGTATGATTAGAAATTTCCGAGGGTCTTTCTGGAAATTCTTTGGAAAAAAAAAAAGAGAGTTTCATTTCATTCTTCTGTTCTGAAATATAATTCGCCGTGATGGATGTTCAAAGGAACTTACCAGTGAAAAATTCCAGTATTTCTCTATCACACATTCGGTCTATTGGCTAAGATTGTCTAAACATTCCAGCAGAACGCGGGGCCTTCCTCTCCACTTCCCAGGATTTGCGCTGTGATCCGCGCCTGCTATTCGATCACCGCGACGTGCCACCGGCAGCTGCGCGCACGTACGTCGCCATAAGTACCCCTAATTCCCCAAATATTGACACGACAGAAAAATCAATCATCTTCTGAGTGTCCATTTGCTCGTTCACCTGCAGAGCCTGAACGTTTCTTCCCGTGTTAAGACAGTCGCAGTGAGTTATATGAAGAAAAAAAAATGCAATGATCACTTGTATTCTTCATTTTTTTTTTTTTCAGCCTCTCATAAGCAATGGTCTCAGCTGTTACAGCTTTGCAAAGTTACCCACACCCATATAATATCAGAAAATATATCCAAATTTTAAAAAAAACCCTATACTTTGCTGTCTCCTCAAAAAGGCCGTAATGTTGCAGTCTTAGAAAATGATTTCATGGGTTGTTTTCATAACAGGATTTAGGCTTTTGTGTGATGTAATAGGCGGTTTCATGAGACATTTTTTTGGACCTTTAAATCAGCGACATCATAACAGAGAAGAGTTGAATGTCAATTGCATGATATGAAACATTCATGCCTCACTGGCCATTTGGTTAAAGGATACTGACAGTTCCAGCAACAAAATAATGTTGATTTTTTAAAAATTTGTAAATGTCTATGTTTTGGTTGTTTCTTTTCTTAAAAAAAAAACCCCAAACCCTAAGAACACGAGTTACTTGTGGTTATTTTTTTCCCACCCATCCTAAGCCGTAACTGAAACATTACCTTTAATATTTGATTGAACTTTACTTAACCTCCTGTGCCAGTGGTGGAATTAACCCTCTGTATTCCACGCTCAGGCGCTGGCCCTTTCATCCCGAGCCAGTGATAACACCCGCTAAATTAGAGCACCAAAAGGCAAGTGCTAAGAAATTCCACTCCCTGTAGGCGGCTCCTGATCCTGCAGAAAACCCTGGGTCTGATTAATCAGGGCCGCTTGAGGAGCCCGTGTTTTGGAGGAAGTCTTCACTAAATGAAATACGGACTTGTGCTCGTACGGACTTAGAGGCCGGAGGATGAAGGAATGTGAGCCGAGAACAGTTTTCTCCCAGAAAGGAGGGAAGGGCGGCTGGATATTTATATCAATTTAGAAAAAGATTCAATTTGTCCGGCCGTAGTTAATGTAGATATAGATGTACGGAGAGAAAGAGATTCATGGCATCTAAAAAGTGTGAGTTTTTTGTTTTTGGTTAAAATGCGCCGCCGGTCTTGACAAAATCTCAATTTACGAAACCTCGACCCCCCTCCCAAAAAATGCTTTCTGCTTCAATTGTTGAGTGAAGTAAGAGTTGTCTTTCTTGGAACCATGAACCCCCTCCTCAGTTGTTTGATAAGAATCATCCACTGTAACCACCAAGAACTCATGGCATCGAATTGTTTTGCAACCCAAGTGAGCAAGAATTAAAAGGACCCATTTGGGCAGGCAGCTATGGACAACATGCCCGAGGGGTCGGAATCTAATCCTGATCTGTGTCAAAGAGACCAAGTGGGCCACATAAAAAACTCTATCCCACCGACAGGACACCAAACCCCATCCCTCTGCGGTCACGTCTCTGACCCAGGGTGGCGCTGGGGCTGGGAAAACCCTCCATGCTTAAGCGGGCTCACCCCTCATACATGAATCTGAATAAAATAAAGATACATAGAAAGTGCCTGAAGCACCAAGATTACTCGTTTACTTTGATTTTGTATCTTTGTTTCACAGGATTTAATGCTCTGCACTCTGCCTCATCTTTATTAGTTTCACAATCATTAGTTATGGTGCATAGAGTGAAGAGAACAGTTGAAAGTTATTGGAAAACTGAGCCTTTGTTTTAAAATAAACCATAGAGATCTACTCTCAAAAAACTTTCATAGCCATGCATTGGTAAAAGATATAGTATATATACAAGTGATACAATTTGGAATATTCACAAAAGCACACATTATGAGCTGGAGAAATGAAAGGTCTCGCCCTCAGCAGGTTTTTCTTCTTCGCTGGTGGCATGGCAGCACGACTTTAAGAGCATGGGGTTCATCTGGGAATTACATTTTGGAAAAACCCAAATGTTCATACTGTGTTTTAAAAACCTTGACTCCATAGCCCGAAAGCTTGTAATTTTTTTGTGGACTTTATCGTTGCTGGTCCCCAGTGTCCTGTAGAGTTTCCAGCTCCACATTTTCCCACTGAACGCAGACCACATTTAGCGTGCACTCCGCTGGTGGATGCTCGGCCGTCTGTTTCTCTGGCAGATAGTTGGGATTCTTCTGCTCGTACATCCTTAGCCTCAGGCAGCAGTTACCTCTCCCCCAGACTCATGAGCCGGTCGGGGCTTCCCTCCAGTTTGAGGGGCTAATACTACCCAACATATTCCATTTGGGAGGGGGTTTAATCCAAAGTTGCTGCGTAAACCACACTTTTAGACACTACACTATGAAGTTAAATTAGGTTAACGGTCTCAAAAATGGATTTAGATTGTAACGCCAGATTTATACTGGCGGATGAAGTTCAACAAATTGACCAAATCACTGTAAATGGATCAGCCTAGTTAGTCGAGAGGACAAAAAGTTCAATGCGCTTATGCATACAGCACGGCACGTACCACGAGCGGCCTCAGCGGGACCCAGACATGTTTTCTACCTGTCAGAATAAACCCTCCTGTATTGTAGCATCTTTCCGGCCTCTGAGGTGTCCGGTTTTGATAAGACAAGGGTCGTTTATGCAACAAGATGTGGGAGTTGAATATAGACTCATCAGTTAATAAATGATCAGCTTGAAATATAAAACGGAACAAAAACTGACTGAGAGTCAAATCATGCTGATACCCCTGGGTACAAGCCCGAGGGCAAAATCCAGTCAAGCCAGTCGAGCCCATTATGGCTTAGGTGTCTCGCCCGAGGACACAACGGCATGAGGTGCTAAGGGAAGTGGGGAATCGAACTGCCAACCTTCTAGTTAGTGGACGACCACCTGCACACCCCCGAGCCACAGCCGCGCAATGATTGCGATTCAAAATGCGGAGATATTGTGTGGAAAAATATAGTGCAGCAATAATCTGGTTATTTAAAAAGTCTGACATGCTAATGTGTCAGCAGAAAAGCTTTTACTAGAGGACAGATTTAAATATATTTGAAAGCCCCCCCCCCCCCCCGCAGTGGTAATGTTCACTTCTGCAGTCAATATATTATTCTTTTTTTGTGAAACAAATCTTTGGTAATATAAACCACATTGCTGGTTAAATACAAATTATTCACCACTTTTGTCCACTTCACTTGTATCGTAAGACTCTTTTTTTTGATATCGATGAATAACTTGAACAACGAGGCCATTAAAATGCGTCTTCAACTGGACTTTTAATCCCGTTTGTTCTCGTTCTTTTCAGGTCCACGCTGCAGAAGGCGGTGGCCGGCCTGAGAGCCATCGACGGCGAGGAGACAGACTCCTCTCCGTCGGCCCCCGCCGCTCGACGGGGCGGCTCGGCCTCGGGCAGCTTCCTAACGTTTTGTCAGGCTCAGCTTGAGCAGACTCGTGATTTACAGCGGCGGCAGCGCATGGAGCTCAGGTGAGAGAAAAAAAAATACTGACTTGCCCGTGTAGAAGTACGGTCAGTGAGTGAATTACTCAGATGACACCATTTTTATCATGATTATTTTCTGTTATACTGACACTAGGGATTAACTATAATGATTGTACATGCTTACATTATCTTTGCGTTGTAAAATTTAAAAAAAACTGATGGACTTATATAGTGAGGTATAGCAGCTCAGTTCCATTGCCATAGATAACTTAGTGTTTAAAATAACTTCCACACCAAATGACCTAAACATATGTTTCGGCTCAAGAGTGAAGCAGTTTCCTTTTTAAGTTTTTCTCAACAAAGATAAGTTCATTCATAAGAGGTTGCCTTGCACTTTTTTAAAATCGCCCTGTCAGACGGGCAGACATGAAGCCGTCAGGAATGTCAGCCACCGTCTTGTTATGTCTGATGCGCTGGGCGTAGTGAGCCTTAAGACAACGTCCATCTATTTTCCCAAGTCCTTCGATGTCACCGGACTCGGCACACATTGATGGTCCTGTGCGAGGCGGACCACCAGCACTCGAAAACCGGTGGTCGACTTTCTGCTTATCTTCGTGACCCTTCCAAATTACACAACACAAAAGATGAAACGTGGCGGCGGCTACCCGCGCGGGTCACACCAAGGACTCCCATGGCTCGGGGGGTTAGCGCGGCGCTCCCTTTACTTCACCCCTCGCTGTGTGCCCTCTACCCCTCTGGCCTCTGGACAATGAGCCATTCTGGGGCTTTGCAAGGACCAACACAGCCATTTAACCCCTGGCCTGACCTTGTGTCAGACTGAGGTTCAGGGGAGGTGAGAGGAGCGCCACACGCCAGTCCACTGGTGACTGTAAGGTGGGGAGACCATGGGGTTCAGGAGGGGTTTGGTTTCACAATATTTCTTTACTAGGTGTGGGTTAGAGGCCGAATACAACATTGTTCACAAAGTGCCTCTATGTCACACTCACACAATTTAATTTTGAGGAATTTAACTGAGCAATTAAAATCTATTTTGCTCTTTACAATCGCAGCAGATACATAAAAAAGTATTTATTTTTTTGCTTGCTTGATTTTTTATTCTTCTCCTGGCCACATTCTGTATTCTCCTTGGATTCATCACTTGCAACCCGAACAGTACAAAAAATATTTTTAGAAACAAGTCGAGGGTTAACTCAGAAAAACATAGAAGAGTCTTCCTATTTCACTAAGTGATTGGCCTTGAAAAATTAAGATTAAAACCATCCGCAGTGAAAGAATCCCTTGTCTCTGGCTTGGATGTTGGACGTGCTACGGACGTGCACATGCACCAACCCAACCTCTGTACTCTTACTTTCCACTTTAGGGCACTCTGCCTCTGGCCTTTGACATTGCCCATAATTTGGGGGCTACAAATGATTCTGTAAACTACTTCAAACAATACTCATATGTCCACATGTACAGCGAAGTCCCTGGTTGCTAAAATAGTTCATTCTGCCCAAATGAGCTGGTTTTAGTCCTTAAATGTGCTAAATGTAACCGAAAAAAAAAGTAACAAACACAGATTTTGCAAACTACACACGAGGTTAGTCACGTTGTATTTATTATTTTTCAGTCATGAACATATTATACTGCAGGTTTGCCAGTATAAAAAGGTTTTCCTGCTCTCTTATACCAGTGTTATACATGTTCATGATGACCCTGGAGTGAACCAGCAGGTACAGGGTGGAGGGGTCACTTGTGTCACAATCCTTTTGGACCCCCTCCCCCCCCCCCCGACTCCTCTCTCTCTTATCCCACTGACAATGAAGAGCAAGGTCTTTGTGGAGAAGAAGCCGGACTATACCTAAGGCTACTGGCCTTCCAGACTGGCTGAGTACTGAAGTGTCTCAGGCCCCTCAGGCTGGAGGATCGGGGTGGGGACGCGGGGAGCAGAGCCAAGCATTGCTAATAGATTCATTAAGTTTCCATTGAGGTGGCTTTGTAGTCAGTTTATCCCCCCAATGAAAGAGACATTATATGGTATTACAGGGGCACACAGTGCATGAAGGCAGCTTGTATACGCACATGCTCACCTCACCTCAGCTGAAACTGCCGTGAACAGGATCTATCTTTCAGAGAAATCCGATATTCCATTAATGTATGTTTCGATTTTTCTGTGTTGCAGAATAATTTATTGACTGAAATGAATATGCTGAGTAAGGCTTTACAGTATATTTACACCAAACTATTTCATAACTGTATGCCTCAAACTAAATTAATCCTACGAATTACAGACCTTAAAGTAAGTGATTTTAATGCAATACACTTTTTTTGTAAAGTTCAGCGAATATTTACCAGCTAGCTAGGTGTCGGATTTGTGTGTGCGCCGAAAAAAAATCTGGGTTTTCAGCCCAGCCTTGGCTCTGTAAATCGAAAACCCAAAAATGGTGCGGACCTCACAACACTGTGTGTGCAGTTTGTAGACATCACTCGTTGACACCTTAAGCGATGTGCTAGCGGGTGGTGCTGGACCTCCGCAGTTTTGGCCTAGCAAATGGTTAGCACTACCGGTCTCCCATTCCAGATGTCGTGGGTATTTTGATTCATGTTAAGCTAGCAAAGATACTGGTATCTCATGTGTGGTCTCTCGATTATAGCTATGGTTTTGGAAAATCTGTTTTGGAAACAAATCCATTTCCTTACTCCTGAAAGATTTTGAATTTAACATATATCTGTGGCTGCACTTGTGCATTGGGTTTGGCATTTTGTTGAGGGCTCACATCCAGTCATTTCCCTTGGCTGCATAGTCATATAGGAGAGTCTGTCCAGTCAACATGAGCCACTCCATACAGTAAATCCAATGAGTAGGCATGACTGTGATTTATGGGAGCTGGAGCTGAGATTGGTTGTTATTCTCATTTCATGTAGGTGGGTCACTATGGAGGCCCTGATGTGCTACAGTGGATGCAAATCTCCTAAACAGACTGTTTTGTGTGTGCGTGTTCACAGTAATGCCTCATCTCCCCTGGATGCTGTAAAGAGCTCCTGCCGACACTTCTCTGAGACTCTGAAGCTGGCTGTGGACCAGAGATTCGCCCACGAATATGGTGACACCGTTGTGTCTGCAGGCCAAGCCACGCTCGAGGAAACGGTGGACATGGACGGTGCCAGTGCCGAAAAGCTCGCTGAGCACTCGGAAATGAAGTCCGCTGAAAGAGTTCCACCAGTCTTTCCAAACGGCGTCAGTGTCCACTGCAGCTCCTGGAATTTAGAGGAGAAGTCACCTGCGGAGAGTGGGCTTGACACATTTGACAGTGTCGGATCCATTCAAAAGACAGGCCCTCACTCCCTGTCAACAAAGGAAGAATCAACTTCCTCCCATCTTGAAATGTCACCTGTGTCCGACCATCAAGACCTGGACCCCAGAAGGTAAATCAGCCACGATTGGCTGCTGCAACACTGCAAACCCCTAAAAGTTAAAGTGGTATAGCTGATGGATGGATAGTGTCCACCTCTGTTCATCCATTCCATCCAACGCTATGCTTTTGAAATCAAATCAATGATGATTAGCTGATTGCATCGAAAGCCTCCAAATGCCTCAATGGGACAACCCTAACCCAGCCTCTCTTTTTTTTAACATGATTATTTTTATGGCAGCTATAAGCATTTTATTAGTTTCACTTGCAGATCATTTGTCATCATCGAACCCTCCTCTGTTTGATTTACAGCAGGAGACGTTGAGCATTCTCTTCATTTTAACACGCAACTTCATCATTAACACTGCACTATCTTTGGGAGGACAATAGATCTTTGATATGAAGGGTGGCTCTGGACAGGCTTAAACTCCTGCTCTCCAGATGTCTGCTCAGGAATACGTTTATGTTTCGAATGGTGCTATGACATCACATATATCCATGTCTGTGTGTGTGTGCATGTGTGTGTGTGTGTCCGGAGCAGCACAGCAGCAGTCGTGATTCAGCGGCGGTGGAGGAAATACAGACAGAAATGTGGGAACATCAGCAGCCCCCCCACAGCTGAGGAGGAAGGTGGAAGAGGAGGAGATAAGGGAAAGCCAGAGTCAACACCTTCTTGTGTTGACAGGAGCGCTGTTGGCCAAGTTTACGCAGCAACCATCATCCAGGTACAACTGTCGGAAGTCTGTCAAATATCTGGACGTTTTTGTCGTCTGACTTACAGAAGGTTAAAGGGGCAGTAAGCGATTTTGGAGAGGGCTTGTCTCTCTCTTTGTAGTTGTTGTTGTGATTTGACTGCTCTGGCCGGGCTGTGAACCCGGGACCTCGGTATGGGAGACCGTCACGCAAACCACTAGGTCAAAAAAAAACAACACAGAGTTGCGGAACCACCCGCGAAGCACATCTCTTAACGTGTCGACGAGTGATGTTTACAAAATGCGCTCGCAGTGTTGTGTGGTGCGGTCTGCACCATTTTTTGTGTGTTTGATTTACAGAGTCAGGGCTGAGCCGATAACCCCGTATTTTTTTTCGCAGCACACGCAGAACTGACAGCTAGCCGACCGTGATTTTTACAAAACATGTCTTGCTTTAGAATCGCTTACTGCCCCCTTCAATTCCAATGAGTAGAGTCATACTATGTATACTGTGGCAGAAACTTTGTCAGTTGCCTTTCTTACTGTGCATTAAGTATTTTTTTTGCTTGCCAATTTGCCCATTCCTGCAAGTTCCTCTGCCAATCCAGACTATGTGGAAAGGATAACGTTAGGCTGGGCAATTTGTCCCAAAGGTACAAACTCTCTGAGCAATTTCCCACTGCCACAGACCCTGAGCTGGTAAAGGAGACTAAAGATTCAGCCGAGTGTGACTCCATTATTGTGGTATTTGAATTTGATGTATTGGTAAAAATGATGTATTAATTCACTAAATTCTATTCACCCATCAGGTCAGTAAGTAAGTCCATCATGTACATGGTATATTTCTCATACATACTACTATTTTTCTCGTTACCTGCTAGTTAAAAAAAGGCAACATTTGCTAGCCTAACTGCTATTCAGAATAGATAATAGACTGTGTAAGTTAAAACCCCGCCAGCTACAGCTAGACTCTTCCAGTGTTGTGGCGGAAGGTCAAAGTCACTTTCACACAGTGGGTAGCTGACAGTGTCCAACTTTCACCTCACACATCCATCCTCAGGCCTCATACGTGCTATGGCGGCTTATTCAGCTAATCCCCTGCACAGGCGTGAGCTGCTGTTCTAAAAAACATGCTACTCAACACTTCTCCCAAATCCCGTCTCAACCCAAAAAAGTGTTTGATGAGTCCTTCAGGGTCTGTCTAAGGTAGGAGGGGGGGGGGGGTGTCACCGGTGTGGTAAAGTAGTGTGTATGCATGTTGGGGTTGTGATTAATCAGATTCCCAAAAAATGTGGAATGAAGAGTTCTAGGATTCCTGCTGTTGGCGGAGCTTGAAGTAAAGTGTGCCCCCCCCCCCCCCCCCCCCCCCCCCCCCCCAGCCCCAGCCCATTGGGAATTGGAGGATTTAGAGGCACACTGGAACTCCATTTGTCTCGGAACGGCCCGGAGTCACGCAGAGTTCAGACAGCAGAACGCTCAGCAATTAAAAGAGGGGTTAACATGTTTTATCTCCCTAATGGGATAACACACAATATTTACTTTTGCTCCATGATTCACGGAGACCATTCTTTCTGTTTCTTTCTCCGGGTACCTCCAGGCCTTCTGGAGGGGCTCCGCTCTGAGGAGGAGGCTCGCATCTGCCCTGGCCGCTGTCACGAGCTCCGACAGCGGAGAGGACGGAGCCTTTGAGGAGGTAGACGTGGATGGATTTGACTTTGATGAGGTATGCGCACAAGTTCGTGTGTTGTCCACTGCCATGGTTTTAGTAATCCCCCAACCCATACCCCTGCAGGCACACCAACCTGCACAGATGCATAGATACAGCAGCCACTCGCCCCAACAAACATTTTCGCAGTACACACATAAACCAGCACGTGCAAAAATCTGCACAGATCCATGAATCGACACTGACGCGTGCACAAATGCACAAAGACCTGTGCATACATTAGTTTTTTAAAAAGATAGAAAACTAGAACATGAACCAGCAGACAAGCAAATTTGGACACGTAAAACACAGCAGTCAAAATTATGCACAGAAAATAATCTGTAGGTTCACCATATGCATACACACATCTACAAACTGTCCACTCTAACCTAACACAGAAATCCCTTCACTTTTATATATTATATACACTACATGTCATGTATTGTATACAGTTTTACATGTTTGAGTCTATACTGTATATACTACAAAAACGTTAAAAAAATATATATATTTTATTTCACCAAGGCAGCACTGGAAATACACTGGAGATTGCCGCTTTCTGAAGACTCATCTTACCGCCATCCTCCTGTATCAGAGCAGCCGCTTCGTCTGAAGGTGAACAACTACTTACCTTAAGACCTGATGGGCTGGTATTATAGGGAATGTGGCCAGTGAATTCTGGGATTTACCAGCGCCTGTGTGATGTCAGTGGATGTTTTTTTTTCCTTTGCGCCTGCGGCCCCTTTCTCATTTTGCTTATTGCCCCCTCCAGAATTTGGTCTCACTCTCGCTGATTGTTCTTTAAATTTATTCGCTTGAAAAGCAACGATTATTTCCTGGAGGGCTGAAGGTTGCTCAGCACCAGCAGATGTCATTTTTCACACCGGCGGAATGTCGTCCTGTTCCCCCCCCCCCCCCCCCCTTGACTTTACCTCTTGTTGGATCTTTTCTTTGGACAGCGCTCAGCGCTGTACATCAGGCAGCCGGTTTAGGCCAGCTGATGTGGTGCAGCTGCTGTCATGGCTGGTTTTGGATGTGTTGACACTGAGGTACACATCAAAAGAGGGGGTGAACACTTTAGCACTTGAAAAGAAGATAAAATGAGACCTGGAGAGCAATTAAGCCGTTAGTTTGACTTACGTGTGACACTTCCTCGAGTGTGTAAACTCGCCTCGGTGAAAATTGTCCGCCAAATACCTCAAATGAAAACATGCACTTTGATTAAATGGGACTAGACATTAGCGTATACATTATATTTCATATTCCCTAAGGTGTACCGAGTTTACTATGTTGTCTAAACAGAGTTTAAAGTCTTATTTCGAGCTCCAGCTTCACCGCCTTCTGTACACACCTGGAATGATGATTCAGTTTTCATTCTGACAGATATTACGTTCCCTGTGTTCAAACTGAAAATCTTGTTTTTATTTCAGCCTCCAGGGCTCCTCCCTGATCCCCCCCAGTACACACTCCCACCAACACCTCTGTTGAGGCCGAAGCAGGCCTGGGTGGCCGGAGAGCAAATGGACTCTTCTGGACAGAGCGTTTCCCCAGACAGCTCCAACAGGTAAGACAACACACGGTCTGATTACTGGCCGTCGCTGATGTTTAGGAACTGAAAAGTGTTCCTGCACACAGGAATGTTCACGTCATTTCCCAAAAATGTTTCATTACTTTTGATGCAGTGTGATTCTGAGGTCTGCCCAGATTAGAAATATGTTTTGCAAGCCAGGTTGAGATCTGGAACATACTGTAGCTGTTAGCTGACACTCCCCATATTCTCACTTTTTGTTCACTGCACTTTGATTAATCTGACATTCATATGACACACTGATATTGTTAACCTACAGTACATACGCAATGAATCTAATGCAAATTACTAAGAGGTTTTGATTCAAGATGATCCATTCAGAGGGTATGAAATAGTATTTGCTACAGTACGACATTGCAGGTGATCTACAAATATGTATTGAAGTGCAACAAAACAATGACACAACATAAAAACACACATTATTAAACAGTTGACATTAAAACAACCTGTACAGAAAAGCTGGGGAAGTAAAAGGCATAAGATAAAACACAATTATCTCCCCGAACAACCGTTATCGAGTCGCTGATGAAAGTACATTATATGAAAACACATGATTTTGAAATTAGATATAAATTGATTGCCGTACAAAGAAAATCAAGATGACTCATGTCGAAAATGATATCCATATTTAACAACATCGCCCACAGATGTAGCATTTAAGCAACAGTGGATAGTTGGAGTAAAACTGAATTAAATCAAAAAAGCTTTCTGCACTGATTAATCAATAACATGCTGATTTTATTTCTGCTGTTTTCACTTATGTGATGGTTTATAAATGCAGTGTGTGCAGTGACATTAGGACATGAATGAATTTGTAAACTTCTGGATCATCTTTTAAGGACAATTATTATCTCTCAATGATTTCAGGAGCAAATCTGCTTCAGCGTCAGTGCTCAGCGGTCTCTCTGCAAGATCAGAACAGATACTGGAAGAATGGTAAATCGTCTACATTGTGTCTTAACGAAAAAAGTTTTGACTCTTGCTCTCCCCAACTATGGGTATGTTCGTTGATATTTCATAGAGTTTTCGGTGACATTTCTGTCCTTTATTTTTGTTCATGCAGGGGGTTTAGCGACAGCAACACAGCTCTTCTGATGCTCAAGAGAGCGCAGAAGATGGGGTCGAAGAAGCCACAACAGAGGAAACACAGAGGTGCGTGTATTGGGAGAAATGCAACTTTGGGATTTGCATTAAAGGGGCAGTTAACGATTATGGAGAAAACCGCTGAGTCACAGCGCCACTCGCTAGCACGTCTCTTAAGGTGTCGACGAGCGATGTTTACAAACTGCAACCGCAGTGTTGTGTGGTGCGGTCTGCACCTTTTTTTTGTTTTCGATTTAGAGCCTGGGCTGTGACGAAAACCCTGATATTTTTCGGCACACGCACAAAAACGCCAGTTAATGGACGGTGAGGAAATATTTTCAGATTTTTACAAAAACTATCGCTTTAAAATCGCTTACTGCCCTTTAATTGTGTTTGACTTTTTTCTTGTGTGTGTGTGTGTGTGTGTGTGTCTGTGTGATATATCAGATTTTGATACATTATTGTGAGCAAAATGCTATATGGCAAATTAAGAAATGTGAAAATTCTGGCAGCAGATCAGGAGCTCCTGTGGTTTTTCCTTCTAAAATCCCCTCAAATAAAAAGCAGTGGCCTTTATTCACCTTTACCAATTCTGTCTCCTCATTCACACATGTGGAATGAACTGCTGCTGTGACACGAATCCATTTTTCTAAACGTGAAAAAAAATCCTCACAAATGAATGCCTCTTATCATTATCATCTTTGTTCCTTCGGTTGTGCTTCAACAGCAGAGAAGCTTTCCAACCCGGCTATGCTAATGAGCCATTACAGACAGCAGAAGCCAGGGCCTGTCGCCTCCTATTGGGCTTTACTCGAGAGCCTGCAGAGGAAATCACGATTGCCAAGAAACCTCTTGACAATTCATCCCGTGATGACTTTCGCTCATTGTAGTGGTTGAGTGCGGCTGCCTCGGAAGGTGACCTCACCTCTGCTATTGCTCCAAGAAAACAGTAGTCCTGCCGTGGCTATCATGCCATGCTCATGTAAGAGGGAGGCTGCGCTTTGATCAGAATTGCAAACGCATGATTCCAATAGCAGGGCTCTTGTCATCTTGCTCCACCGACACACAGGTCTATGTCAGCTGTAACTCCTAATGGCGTCTGCCTCAGTGGAACCAGAGCACCGTTCTAATATTTTCCGAATGTTGGGTCCTAAGTTTTCTGCTTCTGGTTTCAGGCCTGCCTTGTCCTTCTCTGACCCCCTTTTTTCTCATTCCCCTAGATCCCTCTGACTGCCTTGCCTTGTTCAGAAACCAGCACAGCCCAGTGGAGGCACGAAACAGGCCTGCACTGCCCAACAGATGTCATATGAAAGGTAGAGTTTAGGACATGCTACACATTTGGTAAACCGTCTAGCAAAACACCGTAAAACACTGCTTTTTATTGAGTCCCATTTTTTGACCAATTTCGCAAAATGCAAGCCTTTTTTGCAACAGTTAAATTCCTGACTAGTAATTTTGTGACTCTCTCCAATGTGCTAGTGACAATCGAACTGTGACAGCACATGCAATGTAGGTGTAAGTAGTGCTCGCAAATCCCCTTCGTGAAACTGGGCCCCAGAGCTGTAGACGTGAGATTATAAAGGTGTGACTGCCCAAAACCTTTTCCACTCTGGAATCACCAGCAGAGGGCGACTCCACTGGTTGCACAATGAAGTCTGTTTCTATTGACGTCTATGAGAAAAATGTCTCTCACTTGATTTGTAACGTCAGTACAGGGCCTGGCGATAAAACGATAACGATAATTATCGCGAAATAACTTTTCCTCGATATAAATTCAAGACACGTCGATATAGCTTCGATAGAGCTAATTCCGTCCACGTTTCGACTGACAACACGAACAGCCAGTGAGAATGAGAATAGCGCCGTGCTGAAACAATCATGGCTGCCACGTCAAAGTTAGGTTGACGCACACAGCACAGAGTTCAGCAGAAGCAGAAGCAGGCGGCTGCAGCTCTGTTTATGTTTGGCCTTCTGCAGCGTGCTCATCAGTCTGTCAGGAGTGAGAGCGAGAGAAAAGAGAAAATGACGACAGGACATTGTTTAAAAGAAGCGTCCGGGGAATATTTAAAGTCCAACAAGAAGCGGAGTAGTAGGTTGCCCCGAAAGTATTTGTAGCAGTTGCAAGCAGTTGTACTTATACAACTCCATTATACAGCAGCAGTTGTATAATGTCCTACAGTACATTTGTCATGTTCAACTTCTCACAGGAAATAAATAATACCGAAACCAAAATTAACTTTGTTTTTTTAATATTATGATATCTTCACATCTCACAACCTCTGAGCTCGACAGGAATAGTGATTTGACTTATATCCTGATATATATCGATGTCGCAGATGATATGTCGCAGGTGTACGTGGACGTGCAGTGCGTGAGCTCTCATTCATATCCACCCCCAGCTCCTCCAAATATGGCTACTTCTGGTTTTAAAACCCCCCAAAAGATAGCTCTGGCCAAAATACTAAAGTTGAGGCTTCAAAACGTCAGTTCACAAATCAATGGGGGATGTCACGGTGGGTTGCCACTTGGGTGCAAACAGCCAATAAGCATAAGCCACTGAAGTGTTTCCACAGGACCAAGCAGATTTTAATTTATCACAGATGACATGCCTTTATTTCTTCAGACGTACTTCCTATTGTTATAGATGCACAGCCTTCAAAAGAGTGGTTCACAGGTTCACTGTAATGTGAAGCAGTGTGATAGTCAGAAAAGAGGGAAATATCTCCCATCCATCTCTTTCTGCTGTGCCCTGCCCTGATTTGGAATTGGGACAACAGCAGCCAGAGTTAAAAAGGAGGAAAAGAGCTGGGGCACGGGGGGAAGACCCGGGGAAGTCTGCCTTCATCGCGAGGCGGCCTGTCGCCATCTTTCCTCTGCACCCACAGAGCATCCAGCAGTCAGACAGGACACTGTAACAACAGTGTTTGCCCAACAGGCAGCGAAATGACGGGTCTCTCGCAGGTCCAGGTCACGTGCCGCCATAAGCATGAAATGCCCCTTCATTAGCTTTGGAGAAACACAGGCTGTTTCCTTATCACTTCTTCTTCATAGGTTTAAAAAAAGAACAGAACAAATCGTACCTCCAGCTCAGGGATGCTTTTCGTTCCACTTTTTCTCATTCTGGGTGGATTGCTCGTGTAATTTGTTTGGGGAATAGCTTTGAAGGCGTTTCCCTTCAAGCTGACTTATCAAGCTTTGAGGGAACATTTCAATGTTTTCAAAGACTCTGATTTCTTAGTGTCTTGGTCAGCCGTTAGTAAGTTGCCAAAATTACACAGCGCTGTCATCAGACAGCAATTTATATTGAGCATTAGGTTGGTGGCAGTTGATTATTACCTGTTTGGACTCTTTCAGCAGATAATTTGACTTTGATTATTGGCAGCATTGTTGTGTTATCAAGTGTTTATTTTGACCTGCAGATGTATTATATCAACTCTCTCAACGCTATGATTCCCGATGCTGGAATCGCGTCCGAGTGAGCACAACACTGCCATCGATAAGCTCGTAGCCAGCTGGCAGTTCAAAGATCGGTTCCATCCAGATCAGCTATTGGGTTACGACAATATTTCCAGTTCTGTTTCTCTTCAGTATCCTTATCTCTCCCCTCCACGCTTGTCTTGATAGTTCATCAAACAGGACCTATGTTCTCAGGGAAAGAAGTGAAGCAGCTTCATCAACTGATAAAGTAACAGGGGTCAGTGGTTAGGACATCACCCTTCTGCCTTTGCTTAATACTCCTTGTCCTCTGTTGGTCTTCTGATCAGATCCTGTAAAATGTGCAACTTTAACTTGCTTTGGTTCTGGAGGAGAAGACTCCTGCTGCCATTTTACCACGGTAAGCAAGAGGCTGCGGCAACAGCGGCGGCGGTGTCGGAAACTGTCTCCCAGTACTGTGATCCCGGGTTCTCTGTAAGTGGGCCTGGGACGGCCTCCCCTCTTGCTTCCCTGGTCCTGACCTGTGGAAAGCACCTCCTCCTCCGGATCCATCCCTCAGTGCCCGGGGCCTAGCCAGCCGCTCCCGAGCACAGCCAGCGCTCCCCGACAGGGGCTAACATTTCAGGCTTTGAGTCAAGCCCCTTCTGGAGGTGAT
Source organism: Scophthalmus maximus (assembly GCF_022379125.1). Lineage (NCBI taxonomy): Eukaryota > Metazoa > Chordata > Actinopteri > Pleuronectiformes > Scophthalmidae > Scophthalmus > Scophthalmus maximus. The sequence goes on along the minus strand of NC_061521.1, from coordinate 3,230,849 downwards.
TAGCCCCAAACCCATGACAGATTCTTTCCAAGATATCCGATGCGGCGTGTTTATTTTATCCGGGCTCTTTGTGTGGATGTGCTGGACATGAGTAACCCACTTGAAATGGGTATCGGCTTACATACCCGGAGAGGGAGACAGAGAGGGAGAGAGTGGATCAGAGCCGCAAGACATTTTCTTTTAAAGGCAAAAAAAGAAGAAAAAAAAAATCCCAGAAATGTACTTCCCTTTTTTCTTTTGGAGGATTTGTATTGTCAAGTGTCGGGGTAGTGCAGATGCTGAAGATGTTGTATGCCTCCAAGCACTCCTTGTCTCTCCTCTTACTTTCCACCAGCGCATTTCACTCATCCCCTCCCCACACACACACACACACACACACACGCATGCATCTTTGTTTTACTACATTCGCGGGAAACCGTCATTGATATTATGCATTTCCAGGTCCCTTGCCCTAACCTTCACCATCACAACCCCAACCTAAAGCTATTTCTAAGCCTCACCTCAACCCTCAAACTCAGTCGTGACCCTCAAACAATATTGAAACTCGTAGGGTCCAACATTTTAGCCCCAACAAAGCTGTCGGTCCCCACAAGTATACACTACAAACATAGTAAAACAAGGCCAAACACACACACACACACACACACACACACACACTGCTCCAACCTTCCTCCTCAATCCAACGTGAGATTGAGCTCCACCAAACATCCGTCCTCATGTCAGAGGGACACGGGGGTATATATATTTTTATTTCAGCCTGGAACCCCTACCTCCCGAGCACTTAACTCGATTTCACACTTCAAGTCCTCTACAAAGTCCGACTGAAACACAATCATCTTGTTTATCATCCATCATCCAAAATAACTCTGTGTCAGACTATTTACCACCGTTCATATGCGTTCAATTTCACCCCCGTAATCTCAGGGCTTCTATTTATCTCAGGCAGCGGAGCCCTCTCCTCGTCGTATATACGTTTGAGGTGCACTGGCACGCTTAAAGGAGGAACATGCAGGGCCAAGCGTTGAGCAGTCGGGTGGCGGTCTGAGTCACTCGCTGGGACAGACATCCAAGTGAAAACACAGAGTTAGTCAAATTTCAGACACGCTCTGATTCTTCTTCCTCTTTTGCAACTGCCATGAAAAACAGGATTTGCGAAAGGCTTTTCAGGATGCCGTGCCATATTTTCCAACAAAAATGGCCTTTAGACCAAATAAGAAAGAAGGTAAGGGTAGATGGATGTTGTTGTTTTTTTCTGAGCAAAGCTAAAGTCAAGTTTCACATCTCTCTATGGCAGGACAAGTATGAGTAAATCATATTAGTCAATGACATGACACAGCATTTCCCCTCCACACAGCTATGCTAGAGGTGATTTTACATGGTTGATGGAAGTTTTGATTTTTATATAGTTTTTAATCATCCTCCCCAGACATGGGGCACTGCACATGTTCTGGTTTAGATAATATAGTTGAACTTTTTTAACAATCTAAATGTTGATATTTTAGAGTCTGAAAGTGTCCTCCCCCCACCCTGTCACTCTCAGATGTCAGAAATGACTAATTCATGAGGATCTTAAACAGTTCACGAAGCTCGCTCACAACAACACAAGGCCAGGGCGTCCATTTAATCTCTCACCAGGGGCAGCACTGGTCCTGATTCATTTTTTCTGACCCAGTGTTGTTTGTGGGATGTGGCTCCAAAGTCTCCTTCACCTCTGGTTTGCCGGGGGCCAAAGCCTCCACCCTCCTCCTCCTCCTTCCTCCTCCCCCAACTGTCTGATATTAAGTCAGAGTTCTCCCCACCTCAGTGGAGATGAGATCGCTTAATGTGCTTAAGAGCCCCTCTTAACAGGCATGACTCCTACAGGCCCCCTTCTGATGTCCTGGAGGAGTCCTGGAGGGGGGATTCGGGGGGTTGGAGGGGGTCAGGAGGGGTTTTTTTTTTGGTGGAGAGTTCAGAGCGGGGGAAACAGAGAGGATAGTCTCTTCGTGCCACTGGAGTGCAACATAAACAAAAACATTGTTCTCTTTTTTTTTCATGGTGCTCATGTTGTATATCTCTGTGCACTTTGAATTATTATTATTTTTTGGCTGCACAATGTGTTTCCACTCCCTTTTAGACACTTTTCTTTTGATTTTGATCCGTATTGGATCTTACGATATCAATAACATATAGAAAAACTGTGAACAGGCAATAAATAACGCTCATTTAGATCGTACAGTGCAATTATAAGTACAGTTTACTAGCGAGTTCCTGTTTAAAACACATTTTTCTGAGGGGGTTTTTTTCTCGCCGGCATGTCCCTTGTCACCCTACATTCAGCTTTGGGAAGTGCAAGTAGCCATTTCCTGGCCCTTTGCTGCCCGGGGGGACGCATCTATCACTTGACGTTTTTAGTGGCGCTTCTCAATTAACCCATGAAAAGTGTGTGGCTTTTTCTCTCCTTTATTTTTTTTTTTTTTTTACAGCTCAGCAAACACTAAGCAAATGACTTCAATAAATGCGTCATTAGTTCCAGCATTGGGCTGTCAAAGTCCATTATCAGTTTGCACCCTTCTATGGCGGCATTACTGTCAGCGCAACACAAATGTTTACTTTGCATTATGACCTTATGATGGCATTGCAGCAAAACTCCTAAATCAGCTGCCTTTCTGATTTCTGTCTCGGATCATTGCTTGGATTCAATTTTACACGGAATCACAAGAGACCCGACAATTGTTGTGTGTGGGGGGGGGGGGGACGGGACACATCGCATCTTTCAGCAACTTGAAGTGATCCAGCGTTATACAGTCCTCCAAACAAGCACACCACCTTAAGCCAAAACATGCCGGGAGCTTCGGTCGCTGTCGTCTGCCAGCGCTGGGAACCCTTTGGCTGTAATTACAGTGAAAAGTGTTGCTGAAAATCAGGCCCCGAGAGCTGTTTATTTGTTGAGCTCGTACTTTGGGTGGGCGTCTATTAACACAAGTCCTTCACTGCGGTATCGATTACGTCTCCTGTCCTTTAGGAAAGCGCGCCACCTTCACCCCGGCTCCCACAGTTTAAGGCAAACACGATCATTCTTAGCCACAAGTGTCATCATGAATGTTTCTCATCGGAAAAGAGGATAAATGATATTGTGTGGCGTTTATTTAATGTTTTTTTTTTTTTTTTTTTGTCGAGTGCAGTGTTCAAAGCTGAGCTGGGCCTTCAGCCGGAGGAGCGGACGGAGCAAGTGAAGCGGGAGCGAGCTCAGCAGTGGCTGCGCGCCCAGTCTGACAGGGGCTCGGAGAGGTGAGGCCCTTCACTGCAGGTCATAAGGTGGGGCGGTGTGTTGAAGAGATAATATTGTGTCAACGAATGACAGGAAAGTGTATTTCACTTCTACGAATATCAAGCCATGCACATAGCTTAGGATTGGCTCAGTGTCAGGTCAATATAACCTGGATAAAACACTTTTAATTCAAAGGCATGAAGTCTTAGAGGTGGATATAGCAGCAATCCAAACTTGCATGACTCAATACCACTAGAAGTACTATGATTTTTTTGTTGCTGCTGTAAATGAGCTTCTATCAATTCAAATACATAGTTATGATAATAACTTTGTCTGATAGGATGTTTCCACAATTGAATTCAGTTACCTCCTTAAAAAAAAGCAATCCTCCTCCCTCAATGAATAATCCCGATTTAATGAATATGCATGTATTTGTCATTTTTAAACTTCAATCACTAAGCACAACATAGTTCCTACTTTGTGGAAATGCAGGGCAGATCTTGACACACATTTATTTCTTAGTGCACGTGTATCAAGGCTTCGAGTTTCCACATCACACTTGTGTGAGTCGTGTATTTTGCACAGCGAAGGTCAGACATCCACGTGAGGTAACAACAAGTAAAACATTGCTTGTTAATGAACTAAAAAGTCTCTAATCCTATTCCTCTCAACTTGTCATTGTAGTAAAATCAATGTATTGAAACACACCAGCAGATTGTCTCTGAGGCAGTGAGCACGTAGGCCTGCGTCACCCACTGCCCCACCTAACAAATACACATTATGATTATCACCCATTTCATCGCTGTTTGTTTTATGATATGTCATTTCGTAGGCTTAAAGATGTGGAAGCTCTAAATTGTTTCTAAATACAAATGGCCTAAACCTTTTTTTGGGGTCTCATCCTCAGCGGTGAGCGTTTCTTACCAGAGATCAGCTCAGTCATTCTGAACGGAGGCCGAGTGCAGCTGGTGGTGAGTACCGCCCCCTCCCGTCTCCCCCTGTAGTTCATTCACTTCAACAGAGAGACAGTGAATCTTTATTTGAGTCGTTCCTGAGGGGGGGGGGGGCAGTTGCATGTATGTGGAGTTATGCAGTATTTTACTTTCGCCAGTCAGACTCATGTCCCGCATTGCAGGTTCCCCTCTCCCGGAGCCTCATCAGCCTCATCAGCTTCGATTCTTGTAAGGAGGAAACGGTGGGGGCGGCGGAGGAGGGTGGGGGTAGGTGAGCGTGGGGACCCAGCTCTGCGGTGACACTTCCAATTGGATCAACCGGCTGCAATTTCTTGATTTCACTCGCCGAAATCCCAGTGTCACTGCGGAGCAGTCCGCCTGAACCCGAAAACGATCCTGATGCTCACAAGGTCTTTGAAGTCGGAAACCGCAGGTCTCCCTGTGCCGCTACCCGGCAGTTTGAGTTACGATCACTGGCGAGAGGAGCCGCCCCCCCGCCCGCCGCCCCCCCCCCCCACCTCCTGTTTCTTAGATATGTTCAGACTGCGGAGCCGCTGCCTGCTGAATGTTTTTCAAAAATGCTGGACTGCTTGCGTGAGACGTGTCACGTTGGGCCCCTTTAATGTGAGTGTGTGTTTCTGCGTGTTGTGTGCGCAGGCTGACCCAGGGTACACTGAACGTCTACATCACGCCAGTGGATTGTGGGCCGGCAGCAGCAGCAGCAGCAGTTCAGCTGCCCAGCCCAGCGAAGAGAGAAACGATCCTCACAGAAACTCGGTGGGCCGCGCAAGTGAGTCTTGTGAATTTCACAGCTATTTTTTTTGTTCTGCCAAAGATCCCCGTGTTACAGGGTAAATTCAAACCAAAACTTTGAACGGAATCCAAAGAACACTCATTACGTATTTTTCCTGAAAGTTGGGACAATCATTCCCTCAAAGTAAATGATTTTTGTCACTTTAACCTTCTCGTTCGAAAAACTGGTAATTCAGAGAAAGAGTAATAGAGACGTGTGTGTGTTATTTAAAGGGGTGTTAGTCAGAGTTTTTGATTGTTCTAGAAATTAGGGGTTAGGGCTAAATTAAGCGTACATACATACATGCAGATAGAGTATACAGGACATGCTCTGTGTAGATAGATGAACAAATAATATCATTGTAATTGCAGAAAATCTGACTTGTTGCACTGCAAAGAGTAACACAAACACACTGAAATGTACTCCCTTCAATCAACAGTAGATATAAATAGCAGGAAAACCACTGCACCTGCTTAATACACATTTTTTCATGTGTCCTAAGGACTCGTAGGCGGCCATAACATACGAGAAGCATTGCATGTGTGCACACATGTACACTTAGTACACGTGTGTACAGATGTTCCAGTGTTTGCACACATGCAACCAGCCGGTCTCGGGTCACACAGACCTGAGTGCACAGAGCCATGGGGATAAAGGCGGCTGCTTATTCAGCCCAGGCCGAATCCACTGGTTGGCCGCTGTGGGAGGGGAGGAGGGGAGGAGGGGAGGAGTGGGGGGGGGGGGGGGGGGGGGGGGGGGCCACAAGGTCGCGCCAGGGACAGAGTGCCGTGAATTTCTCTTCTGACAGGAAACGGGCAGGAAGAGGGGAAAAAAAAAAAAAAAAAATCAGTCCTTTCAGTGAAGAATGACTGGCCCTTCTGTCAGGAGAAAGTAGGGCTCAGGAGTTTGAGTGACAAAGATGTTACTGACAGGACTGCACGGCGGATGATCACATTAAAACAAGCCCAGGAATCCCAAAGTGAAGGAGAGCACTGTCCCGGTTAACGAAGCCAAATTGGATTCCGATGATCGCCTTCGCAAAAAGATGATGTCCACGAGGTGCGGCGGGAGCGAACGTTCGCCGAGCCACGCCGAGACAGAGCTTGTTGTTCCCGTCAGGAGCCCGGCGGGGGGGAGAAAGAAGGCCTTTGTCCGCACCGATGAAAACACCACTTAATCGGAAATTGCACAGGGCAAATTGGAACATGGATGTATGTGTAAGGCCTGAGCATTTTTCAAAAAGCCAATTAGATATTTCATAAACTTCCAAGGGACGTCTTAATGGTCTCTGCGGCACACCAGTTCAAATCACGGGAAGTGGGATGCTCGGTTGAATCGGGGAATCAGAAAGTGTAGCTTCTTAAATACTCAGCCTATATAAGTCAGTTGAACTATGTATCATTAAGTTGTATATTTTGGAAATGACGTGAAGGGTTCACTTGATTTGCCACAGCAGTACAGACTTCATAGAGACTCTTTAACCTACGGCTATAACCTGTCTCAATGCGATACTCACCACTTGGTGGGACGCTGCCACAAACTGCGTCTCCAGGCTCGCGGAATATTTTCATCGTGTACAGGGGGAGACTGCTTTGAGTTGCTTGTCCGCCCCCTCAATCCTGTCCGCCGCTCGACGGCAATGGGAGCGCAATGATCGAAAACAATTTGTTTGGTCACAGCGGTCGATGCAAGCGCGTGGCCATTTTTCCTTTATCTCCGTGCTTTTTTCGACGGCATGACGGCGCGACTCGCATGAAAACGAGCAACATGTGCGTCGGGTATTTGGGGCTCTGGTTCGGATTTGGAACAGATAATTGGAACAAAAGTCTTTAATAAACTGCATTCGGCCACCGCGGCCCGGACTGGAGTTTCTGAAAATAAACACGAGAGAGACTGCGGTGGGTAATCTTCAAACTACATTGCGTCCAGTACGGCGAGAGGGGAAAGGCACAGTTTCGCACCATGGGACGTGTGTAAAAATCAAAAACTAGAGAGCTGCGAATTTGGTCTGACTTGAGAGTGGAGGGATATTCTATACAGTGTGCCAGCTGTGCAGCTATTTGGAGCCGGGTCAGTACCTGCGAAGTGTCCCAACCCCCCCCCCCCCACCCCGTCTCCCCCAGAGCTCTCCCCACTGTTTGGCTGCCTGTGTGGTTTGGCCGTGGAGACGGTGGGCCCGGGCCCTACACGTGGAACGCATCATGCCCCGGTCGAAGCGCTGCCTTTGTTCTGTGTGTTTGAAAAGCTTTACGCTGATCCCCAGGTGAAGTGGAAGGGGGCTCTGATACGGCACACAGTTCCCCCCCGGGGAGCCGGAGCGCGCACACGCACACACACACACACACACACACACACACACACACACACACAACACGTATCTGCTCACGCTTAAGTCTTTTACTGAGACCACAGGCACACTTAATCTACAAACTGTGTCCTACAGTAAGAGGTTTTTCAAGTTTTTAAGTAATGCTGCGATAGAATGAAGAGTCAACCTTTACCTCATTCATCAAAGTGTTCACATTTTTCTAAATTTGTGAATAATTTGACTTAGCAACATTAAATTAACACTCTTTCAAGTGCATGAAGTCAAATCTATGTTTAAACGACTGTTCCAGGGGTCGATCGATTATTGGAGCCGATATATTATATAGCCGATATTCAACATTTTGATAATTATCGGTATCGGCCATTTTTATTAGCATTTGGCTCCGATGCAGCCACCGTCTCTACTCTCTGGACTTTAGCGATGTCCCATCCATGTTTTGTTTGTTCAACGTCATAATAATAATGCCGCTGATAGCTCCCTGCACTTTTTGTGTTAGGGTCATGTTGAAAGGTTCTGGTTTGTTTTTTTACTGCAGACAAATATCGGCCTCTGAGATTAGTAATAATCGGTATCGGCCCGGAAATAGCCATATCGGTCGACTCCTAGACGGTTCCCTTTATCTGTCTGTTCTTGGAATTTCTGACTCAGTTTTTCCTTGTATTGAATTAGGTACATTTTCATGCATTCTCTGAACTCCTCATCTCGAGTTAGTTCTAGCAAAAAAATCCTCCGGTGTCCAAAGATTCATACACTACTATTGTGAGAAGTCAAAGCTACACTAGAATCCCATTTCAGTTTATTTTACCTAATATTTATCTAAAGGGCATATTGCAAGAAGGCTCCAGCAATGAGTGCGCACCACTGAATATGTCATTAGAATAGTAAGAAGTTTGTGGTTAGTTGTTTCGGCACATGCTCATTTTACATGCTATATACTTGTGACGTGTTCCCTCTTCAATTTTGTGTCCAGGGATGGACGTCTCGTCTCCTGAGCTCGTCAAGTCGGCACCATCGAAAAAGGAACGCATCTCCTTCCGAGACAACCCCGTCCAGCTGAGCGGCGGCTGGGGAGGGGGCAGGAAGAGGGATAACGTGTACAAGTAAAAACACAAACTTCACGTCAAGAACGACATCCTTTTTTTTTTTTCCTGCCCTGACCCAACACTACTTAAAGCTACAGTGTGTAATATTTAGAAGAACTTATTCACAGAAATTTAATATATTTTCCATAACTATGTGTTCATATATATCAGCTGCAACAAAGAACCAACGTTTTTTCGTCAACTTTGATTGAGTTAAATATAGTCACACCTCGGTGTAAGTCGCCATCATAAAGTGTCCCCTGTCGGTTGCTCAGTTGGTTGCGGTTTGCAACTTCACCACCAGATGCCGCCAGGAAATTACAAAGAATTACACACTGGAGCTTTAAAGAAGAAACAAATGCATCGCTAATAATAATGATCTACCTACAAAAGAAACCAGCATTTTCAAAATCGAAATATCTGTGCGTCGGAATTGCCCACAGCCATAGTTCCTTTGGTACCAATGTGATGTATAAGGTTATTTAATAAATCTTTTTTTTATAGAGTTTAGCTGCTATCGGTGTGAAGTGGCTATCTCTCACTTCCACCAAGAAGACCTCCTTTAGTTTTATTTTGAATGCTATTTTCATCACCTGCGCTGAATCCGCCTGCAGCTGTCCTTCCTGAGCTCAGCTGAAAACATTGGACTCCCTCTCCTGGAAACTAAGTTAAGGCCAATAGGACCTAGTGCAGCCCAAATATCCTCAGGCTGTTCGACCTGAGGGTCAGTGCCTGAGCGTGATTGTAGCCAACCAGCGGCGAAAAAAAAACCACTTGGAGCAAAGTCGCAGTCCTTCGGCAAACGACACGCTCCCTATGCAAATGATGTCGGGGGGAAATAAAAACCGGGACCTGTGGAGTCGTGTTTCTGAAACTGTTATTTCCACTCTGATATTCTACTCTTTACAGACATACAATAAACATAGTTCGTACCCATGGGAAGAGATGTGCCCCCCCCCACACACTTCCCCCTTGTGCTTGCTTAAGAGTCAAGTTTGATAAAGGCCAGAGATTTGGTGCACTTTCCACCCATTCTGTGGACATGTTTAGCTCCTGCTCACCAACAGTGGCCTTGGAATCACCGCTCTTGCGAGCCCAACACAAACATTGGTGTTAGAATTAGAAGCCTGTTTTCTTTATTTTCAGCCGTTGATCACGACGGCCCTTTCTCTCTGTGTATTCCAGTGAAGGCGTCCCGCTCGCAAACACACTGCCCCCGTAACCGGAGGTGGTGAACCTCAGGCCTCGGAGGGTTCCGGGGAAATGATAACTTTAAAATGAATAGTCGGGAGCTGCGGAGTGGCTCCCTGGCAGGAAATGCGCATCTCTCCAGCGCGTTCTCTCTGTATTTGTTTTCCTTCTATCGTTCGCTCACACACACACACACACACACACACACACACACACACACACACACACACACACGTCTGGAGGGCTGGTGTTGTGACTGTACACGAGCTGATGGGAGAGTGGCGCATGCCAGAGACGCGGTGGTCTTTCCCACTTGGAGGCTGCTGTGAAACCCAAGAGCACTGTCCTCGGGGGGGGGGGGGGGTCCCTGTCGTCAGACTGTCATTTTGCAGCTGTACAAGGTAGAAGTGGAAAATTCTGAGTGTTATTGCACCGAAAACATGATCAGACAGGTGACATAATAAGTCGTGTACATGCACATCTTGTCACAAGTTCTGTTTTCTTTGACACGAGCTCAGGTTTTTTAGACTTCTCCTCACAAAAAAAAAGATGATTTTGTTCAGCCGTCGTCCAACAGCCTTCATCGAATGTGTTTACTTTTGGGTTATGGGGTAAATTATATGTAACCCAAGACATCCAAAAATCCTTTGCCCGGCGCAAAACGGGCGCCCCACACCGCACATTGCGATAAGATGAAGAATGTCCCTCTCGGCCCCAGACTGCGCTGCCAGCCTGACCTCAAGTCAGCAAATGTTGTCGAGTGGCGTCTTGCACAGAGAGGTTTTGCATCCGCGTCGCTCCAAGTGGTGTTTTGATATGCATTTAAAGGACTTCGACGGTGTCTGTGCGAGTTTTAGCTCCACGTCATGTAGAATGTGCATTTCTTAAACGCATGCTGTACAGGTTTTTTGATTTTTTTTTGTCGGGGACATTTTCTGTAAACAGTCCCTGGCCCCCTCTAAGATGAATTCCCCTATGTTTGACATTTATAAGCAGACTCACGAGACGAAATGTGCGCCGATGTTATGTTATCAACAATAATGTAACTGTGGCAAAAGTGAGCACAGACTGACAAGCGTGTGTCAAAGGTATAATGACGATTACTTTTTATTAGAGAAGGAACGATAGAGATTTTTGGGGGCCGATATCGATATTAGGGAGTACAAGATTCCCGATACCCATATACATCGGCAAATTTATATATATACATATGTATTTTTTTTTTTTTTTTTTTTTTTTATTCCTAAGATGTTGTCATCAAGAAATGTGATCAAGGCTTGATATTTTAGTTTGACCATAAACTTTATCATAATTACCTATAATTTGAATTTTTTTTTACAAATACAACCAAATGAACAGAACTTGAATTAAGAAAATAAACATTTATTTCAGGTAAAAAGTAAACATAAATGCATATTCAAAGGCTCATATCAGTTGACCGGAAACATAATAGAATTTATAAAACACAGCAACATGATTAGCTGTAATTTTAAAATTATTTGTAATAATAATAATAATAAAAAACGAATTGCATTAAAGGTTTAAGCACGCAGGAGGTCCCCTACTTCACACTAGTGCAATAAATGTTGATGTCACTGTACTGTGGCATATTGTGATGAGGACGGTACCTCGAGTGTCAAAGGATGGCGTGTGTGTAGGCAGCTGTAATATTTATCATTCAAGGAACAGTAAATCATTAAGACTTCAAAAATAAAAAACAAATTATAAGGTAAAGAAAATTGAATAGTTAAGTTCATTTTTCAGAAATGTTGTGCATGGCTTCACTGAGTCTCGTCACTGGAAACAGTCTCGCAGAGTAATCACTGAGGACGCGCGGTCTTCTCTCGTTTACTTCTTCTGCTTGGTGACACAATTAGCCAGCGCCTTGTAGCCAAAGTAAAGAAGAGGGAAATAAACTCAGGAATGTGCAAGTTCTTCTGGAAACGTGAACCATACTCGCACAAGTATAGAGACCGTATCTGCACCGGACCGCGGTCAAAGTCGAGGCTACCCGTATTCCCCTTATTGAAAACTGCTGATTCATGATTTTATATCAGCCTCTAATATGTCGGTCAGAGGCTCAACTCTTCAACAAAAGGGAGGGCAGAACTGGTGTCACAGGTAAATCCCACCGGGAGGTTGAAACAAACTCAAAAAACATACGACATAAGATAAAGATCAAACGAAATCGCTTGTATTTGTAAGACGTTGGTGATGCTGGCAGAGATATAGAGAGGACATTTATGGAAATAAGTGCATGCTTACACACACACACACACACACACACACACATGCATGCATTTTTATACATCTTATAAAATGTATCAAATTTGAATTCACATTATGAAATGTTCATTTGATCAAACATCTTGATTTCTAACTTTTTCTGCCAATTCCTTCTTTGTGTCTTTATAATTAAGTTTAATTATTTCAAAAGAATTGATCAGTGGCCTTATTTATTTTAGCCTCTCGTATATGGAGCAAAGGTTCTTCCATGTTTGTTTGATTGTTTTTTTTAAAATTGGATTTGATAATCCTTCATTTAATGAGTTGTTTGCACTTTCGCTTGTGACAGCCAAGTGCTATTTTGGGTACTTTGTGTGTTTTATGCTTCTTTTGACAAATGTTATTGTGATTAATTTTGTCTTTTAGATTAATATATATACACACACACACAAATATTAAAAGGCAAAAACAAGCCAGCTAAAGAAGCATCCTGATTTTTATTTGGTGTTTATTTTAAAATGCAAAATATGGAAAATAATGTGTGGACTCACTTTGGTTCTGGTTTCAGTCGCAGGTGACATGTATGACAGGTCGACATCATGGACCCTTGATGACGTAGCGAAGCGACTGAGAGCTGGAGCCTTGTTCGGGAATTCCTGACTCTGGAAAAAAACAAAACCAAAGGAGAAACAAAACCAAATGAAAACAACATTTCAAAGCACTGCTTTCACTTTCTTGATACTCCGCTCGATTCAGCCTAATGTGTCGCAGATTCAAATGACATTCGCAACCTCCACAAAATGTGTGTGGAGGTTGCGAATGGGAGGGGGGTAAACTTTTTTTGTGTTTCATAGCCAGCCAAAGTTTGAAGACATTTGAATAGATTCAATTAGACGCTCTGGAGCTTCGGGGCGTGGTGATGTCATGCTCCGGCCCTCTGAAGTGGCACGTCTTGGCCTCTCGGGCCTCCCCGCCTGGTCGCGTTTGGACTGTGTTCAGTCGCATTATGACTGAAGACGAGCGATAATTAGCTCAGTTCAATCATATTGAATACCACCATGGCGAGTGCTACACAATGTCAGGCTATAACAAACTGGCAATAGATGGTTAGGTTTTTTCCCCCCAAGGTGGCTCACGTGACATTTTGGCTGACCTTCCGGGCCTGAAGGTGACCGGGCCCTCCGACTCAACAAGCCCCATCGCAGCATCTGTTGTGGCGGGACGTCTCCAGCCAAACATCCACCAAACCACCGTGAACTTTTCACATTTTCTCCTCAGCGTGAGCCATGTGCGTGAGGTCATCTCCACCCCCCCCCCCTACTTAGGAGCACCTCTGTTTATTTTGATATTTTCTCCCATGGCACTCTGCAGCCCTGCAGGTGACTGCCACTGACCCCAGGGCGAACCAAAGCTATGCACGGTGTGCATGGCAGGTGGCGTGGCCCAGGGTGGAGATGTGCGAGGCGGGGGGGCGGCTTTTCTGCTTAAAGGGGTAACATAATTCCAGCAATGAGAAGAAATAGAAGAACCGCACTTCCTGTCCTTTTTCAGAAAAAAACCCCAAAACCTCCCTGTTGAGTCCAGTCTGCTCCTCTCGGCGGTTCCAATGGAACAACTCAAACTCGCCCGGACGAGAAGGGATGTTTGCTCTTCACTTCAGGCAAGAGAGGATCAAATATGAAATAATAATATGAGTTCATCGATAACACGTTTATTTTCCCCGCCAAAAGGTCAGAGAGATGCACTGTGGATTTTTAAGAGCATGGTGGTTTTTGGGCATTTGTCACATTGAATGAGAAAAATCCACAATTACTTGTGTTTTGTTCTCTTTAAAAAAAAAAAATCCAAAACCATGTCCATAGCCATATGATTTTGCCAACATCTGATCCCAAACATTAATTTCATAAAGAGCAAACTATTCTGCAGCAGGGGGCTGACGAGTAAATAATTTCGGGCATACTGGACATTTTAGCGTAAAAATTAATGCAGCTGAATATCGTTTGTAAAATGTGCATTTAAAAATATATATATTTGTAAGGATTTAATTATCCCTTCAATTAAAGCCCTATTTGGAAAGAAGCGCGCGTGCGACCGAGTGACGACGGAATTGTGATAATTAATAACTAATATAATTTCTACCATTTCTTAAATAACTGAAAATAATAGTTTCATTTTGGATGATTGTTTCCTCGGTGTGTGATGCATCTGCTAGGCACTGCACACAGCAGATCATGCTTTTATCGAACTGAAAAAAATTGGAACAAATATAATTAATAATTAATAACTCTTCTCCCCAGTTTACCCAATTAAATTTCGAGAAAAAATTGAAAATACGAAATGACTGACGCCTTTAAAAGTACGCAAAAGTTTAACGAATCCTTTAGATAAAAAAACAAACAAATCTAACAGTAGCAGCTTTGCCAACATAAAGATCAAATGCCAACTATTATAATAACATTTTAGTTCCCACACAACTTTGACGTGGTATCTCAGAGTATAGTTTGGCTGTTCACTCCATTCGACACCACGCGGATTAAAACTGCCTGTACACGACGCGCGCAGACGCACAGAGCCTCGGATTAAATCGTCAGTCCCAGATTGTATAGCTGTGGACGAATCGTCGTTGGACAACATGGAAACATGCTGTAAATTACAGTCACCTCTGATTTGTTTCCTCTCACGAGAGTCGTTGTGGGTCTAGGATCACCCTCAGACTTCTATATCTGGTTTGGGTTCAAGGACGTGGGAGGAGTTGGGGAGCTGGTTCGGAGGAGGAGGAGGAGGAGGAGGAAGAGGAGGCAGAGAGGGAGAGCGGGGCTCTTGTAAGGATCTCATTCTCTTCGGGGCTATAAAAACGTTGCGCCTTCAAGACGGAGCAAATCAACTCCATTGGCAAAAAAAAAGTATTGCATCACAAAATCCCCCCGATCCGCTAATCGTTGCGCGATTACTTTCTTTTTTCTTTCCTTTTTTCAATTTTTTTTTTATCATTGGTGACACTCTGATCAGACGCGCGCGGACAACGGTGAGGGATGATGGAGTACATGGAGGACAAGTTCGCCCTGAAGAGTCAAGCGATGAAGCAGGCGGCCAGCGACTACTACATGGACCAGGTCATGGAGAGCCTGGACAGCGCGCAGTACTTCGCCAAGTCCTCGCCGAAGTGCGCGCAGGCCTTCGGGCTGCAGAGCGGCGGCGAGCATCGCTCCTCGCCCTGCGGAGACCAGAGCGGTGCGTAAAACCCCAGCACAGTGCTCCGTGACACTCTTCCGACTTGTTTTGTTCTGTGCGTCGTCCCTCAACTTTTACGGGAGCTGCTTTCTTTCTTTTTAATTTTTTTGTTTGTGCCCAAACTTTTCAGATGCGTCATTTGTGGATTTCGGTTATTGTTATTATTATTATTATTAGCTGCCGTTTCTTTTGTAATTCTTTTATACTTTCATTCATCATTTCAAAATGTTGATAATGCGTGTTGACATATATAATGACACTTTTATTTTGATATGAAACACTTATTACAATGATCAACGCCGACTAAGAATGTATAGGGGAGGGGGGTACATTTGAATCATCCACACTGTATTCACTTTGATATTTTATTTTATTTTATTATATTATATTTATATTTTATTATCATTTTATTTGTCACCCCGGTCCCCTTTTCCAGGCGGTTACGGCGTCCCGAAGGCGGACGACGACGCGCTGCACTCGGACCTCGGCAGGCCGATGGACAGCTGCTGCACGCTGGGCCGCGCGTCCCCGGCGACGAGCGGCGGGCCGGACAAGGCGACGGACCTGGACGACATGGGCGACAAGTGCGACAGCAACGTGTCCAGCAGCAAGAAGCGGCGGCACCGGACGACGTTCACCAGCGCGCAGCTGGAGGAGCTGGAGAAGGTGTTCCAGAAGACCCACTACCCGGACGTGTACGTCAGGGAGCAGCTGGCCATGCGCACGGAGTTGACCGAGGCCAGGGTGCAGGTAGGCTGTCGCGAGTTTCACTTCTGCACTCAACACGAACCGTGAAGTGTGAAGAAAGAAGAGGGTTTTTTTTTACGATAGGACTCAAATAGTGCAGTGCGTAATAGTTAAAAACATATATCGTCAATGTGGCTGATATGAAAACACCAACACATTTTTATTACTTTAAATTGGGTTTTTTTTATTGCACACATACTTATTTATTTCATCTTCTAAATTAACAACCGCAGAAATGTTTATTTCTCATTAGATTCTGCTGCGGAAAACCTCCCTTTTCTGCGCAGATTAACTCTGGCACATTTGTCGTCGAGCCGGACGCGAAAGACGTCCTCGCTATTTTAGATTCTTTTGTTTTTATTTCTTTTCAAAATGGATTTCATCTTCCCTTTTTCTCTTTTTCTGCTTCTCCCTTCTGCCCAACGAACCAGGTGTGGTTTCAGAACCGACGGGCGAAGTGGAGGAAGCGAGAGCGCTACGGGCAGATCCAGCAAGCCAAGACGCACTTCGCGGCCACCTACGACCTGTCCGTGTTGCCGAGGACCGACAGCTACACGCAGGCGAGTGCGACCCGACGACCTGTTTCTCTGAGAGTTGCCTTTTTATTTTCTTTTATAGTTTAACGCCAATTATCAGAAGTGTTCTTCTGAAGCCTGTCAGACGCCCGTGGTGCGTAAAATGCTCACAGCGCGGGCCTGTGATCCCCCACCCTTTATTGTCCCTTTACTCTAAAATATTCCCTTTTTATTATCATTGCCGCACAATTAATCACAATTTCCTTGAAACTTATATATATATATATATATCTTCAGAAAAAAGGGAGCCCGCGGACACTGATTGGAGAGGCTATAGGAGAGGTGTCATGGGCGGAATGAATGGGCCCAATAGATCGTATTTCATGTTGTAGCCGGAACATTTATCTTCTTGCACTTTTGTGGACAAAAGGTCGCGCACATGATGAGGTGAGAGGAGACGCGCAGTGTCAGTGCGTCCTCTGGGTATATCAGGAAGTCAGATTAGGGGCTCTGAGCCTGCTCTAGCTTTTTTTTTCTTCTTCTTCTTCTAGGGATGGAAATATGTGTGTGTGTGTGTGTGTGTGTGTGTGTGTGTGTGTGTTTCACATTTGAAGCTCACAGAAAATAGTTTTTGTGTTGAATTCAAAGAGGGATAATTGTAACAAAAGGGCACAAAAAGTTGGAGTCACGGCTCTGCTGTGCCCCTGGCTCAAGAGCAGGTCAAAAAATAAAGAAAGAATCTCCTGGCCTGTCTCATTTTCCTCACACATGTTTCTGATCGATGGCCCTGGATATACCAGCCTCGGCCCCCCTTTTTTTTCCTGTGGCAGCCGATCCAGATTAATGGAGCGTCCTACATGTAACCGTGTGGAAAGTGGGTGTTTTTCCCGTGTCCCTATGAACACAGTTCCTCTGGGCTTTAAAAGAGTTCCGTGTTATTCTTGTTTACTAGCAGGGGTTCTTTTTTGTTGGTCATTGTCGTTTGCCTTTTTCCGGGGGGGCAAAGATTGTTGACGTTTTTCTCATTGGCACACGTCTGTCAGGAAGGCACAGTCAGGGAAAAAACGTTTGACCGGCCCGGGCTGCAGACACGTTGTTGTGCCACAGAGACAAAGTGGACCCTCACTCTTTATCGGACCTCTGTTGGCTCGTGGTTTTACATTACACTGAGGCAAAAAAGGCGTCGTCCTGCTCTCAGCAATACTCACTTGTTTCTGTCTTTATATATTTTCTCAATCCTCAGAATTTCCCTGAACTTGCTCCAGATATTGGAATGTAGGTCTATTCTTCATAATGAAGAAAGTAGCGCTTGCGACTATACGATTATTTTCATTATCGATTAATCTGACGGTAGTGTTCTCGATTAATCGATCAGTTTGTTTGGACCATGAAATGTAATAAAATGGTTAAAAGTGTTGATCTTTGGGAGTTTCCCCAAAACTCCCAAAGGGATGTTTTGTTTTGTCCACACACAGAAGATATTTAGTTTACTGTCATAGAGGAGCCAAGAAACCAGAGAATATTCACATTCAAGAAGCTGAAATCAGAGACATGTTCTCCATAAAGACTACTTATTACTTACTGATCGATTAATCGATCAACTGTTGCCGCTCGAGATGAAGGCTACAGTTGCATGTTTCAGTGACTTCTCAGTGTGATCGAAATCTTGGCAAATGAGGGAATCGGGTCGTTTTAATGTGACCGAGCCGTCAGAGAGGTTGCAGTTATAGACGGAGCTGCTCAATGTTCATGCTCTGTGGAGCGAAGCTCACCAGTGGCTGCATGGCCCTTTAAAAGGGAACATTTGAAACGTGTAAGCTTTCTTTGCATTCATTTTAAATCACTGCACATTTTACAATACCTATTAACCATTCACCTAATATGATTTAAAAGAACCCCCCCCCCCCCCCCCCCCCCCCCCCCCCGCATATTTTCTAACTGTATTGGTGGACTCATGAAAACAGTTTTGGTTGAATTTGTCCCCCGGGGAATCCACCGATGACACTCACTACATTGAGAACAGATGACATGAATACAAAATAAAAATCAACAGCAACAGTTTCTTTTCTTCCCCTCAGCGTCCACATAACTGTCAACAGTTTTTTTGTTGGGACTATTTTCTGAAACCGGTCCAGTGAAAACGGCTCTGTTTATGGAACGTCCCAAAACCTAAAACCAAAACTCACTGGCTGCCCAGACACCAGAGTTAAGTGAGAAAATATGTTTGTCCTTTGATTAATATAGGTGAAACAACCCCTTAAAATTTCCAGTATCATATACTACTTGCCTTGATATCCTCTTAATAAATTCCTCTATTTTGCGTCATGTATCTTAAGCCATTTATCCTTACATTTATATATATATATATATATATATATATATATATATATATATATATATATATATATATATATATATATATATATATATATATATATATATATATATATATATATATATATATATATTTATATATATATTATATATCTTCCTGAACGTGCAATTGGGTTGCAACAGAGTCACAGACACGGACAATAAATTACATTTAGTGAAGATATGTATATATTTTTTATTTTATTCATTATTATTTTAAGAGCAGAATGCAGTTTTATAGAAGTTGAGCATTCCTATAAAACCGCAACTATACTTTGTAGGGACGTCCCGGTCCGATATTCCACATCGGGGCAATATTGGCGAAAATGACTGGATCGGACATCGGAAATAAATAAGAAGTAAAATCCGATCCGATACATTAAATAAATGCCTATTTACGTATCTACTAAGCCTTGAACGACATTCCGGCATCATATTTTTATGGTAATGTAATATAATTTAATTAACAGTTTACAGTTCAATTCGTTTTTTGCTTGTTTGAATGGTGCTGACCAAAAATGATTCTGCCAAAGGTACTGTGAGAAATAAATCAGCCGTATTCCATAACTCAGTCATGTTGCTGGCTATGTGTGTCTTCCTTTAGGGGAGTTGAGGATTTGTCTTACAGTTGAGTCTGAGGTTTTAGATGGCTAGGTTAAGCAAAGTGCATCCTGAACAATGCATTATTAATATTTTGGGAAAAAGATTGTATAGTATTGGATTGGTATCGCCAGATAATCAAGGTTGCAGGATCGGTATCGGATACGAAAAACTGGTATCGTCCCATCCCTAATACTTTGTGAGAACATAATGTCACCTCAACAGGTCGGCTTACAGGATCTTCCCGGGCTTTTGTGCAAACAGACATACAACTCATTTTGTCGTGCGTGTTCCAACAGATCCTCATCATGTTTAAAGTCTGTCTCCTCCATATCTTAACGTCCTCCCTCACCCGACAGATCTCCAACAACCTGTGGCCGAGCCCGGCCTCCGGCGGCCCCGTGGTCTCCTCCTGCGTGCTGCCCCGGGGCTCCCCGCCCTGCGGCGTCGCCTCCTACTCGCACTCCCCGCGCTCGGCCGCCGGCGCCGCCGACCACGGCTACGTGGGCTTCCCCAATCAGCAGAACCAGTTCGGGCACGTGTCCCTCAACAACTTCTTCGGCGCGGACTCTCTTCTCACGCCGGCCGCCAACGGCCACCACGCCTTCGAGACCAAGCCCGAGTTCGAGCGGCGCTCGTCCAGCATCGCCGTGCTGCGCATGAAGGCCAAGGAGCACGCGGCCAACATCTCCTGGGCCATGTGATCGAAGGGGTTTCTGTGCCCGGAAAGTCTGGATGATGTACGGAAAAAAGAGTTCGTTAGAGAATGTGGGGGTTGCTCAACAAGCCTGAAATCGTACAGTATACTTTTAAAAAAGCTCAGTGACTCACAAATCTTGTCATCTACGGATCAGGTGACACTTCTCTGTTGTTTCAGCCATTGAGCGACTTGGCCACTTCCACAACCATACCCCTGCTTTTTAGATCTGCATCATGTATAAGTCGTTACTAAAATTTTGATCTACTGACTCAAGAAACAGGGCCTGGATAAAGACGAGCGGAGAATGTGTCGGGATCTGTGGCTTTTATGATCTCCAGACAGAAATCTTTACACAATGTTGCACGAAAAGAGATTAACAGCCGCGGTCCGGGCGTGATGCAGATCTGCAGCGTGACCACACTGGTGTTAGCGTTAAATTACCTGATCGCGAAGTTTAAAAAAAAAGAAAAGAAGACGCCTTCGATGTAGCTCACCGCGGGCAGCACACTCGTATCATGCAGACTTTCAGGGTAACGTCCCCATCAGGGTTTTACAAACCACGAACTGTACAAAGGCTTTCTGGTCGGACCAGACGGTTGACGAACCCGCCCTGACGGAATGTTGAGAGCGGTGATGTGAAGAAGCCTTCTGTGGCGTCCTTCTGCGAGGTCTCTTGTCGAGACGGGAAGAAGTGAAAGGCAGGTAAGGCAAGAGAACTCAAGACTCCGGTAGGATCCAGTCCTGTTCTGGGTTGATGTGGACCCAGAGGGGAGGGGGGGCCCAAACCACTACCCGGTTTTTCTAAGCACTGTGAAAAAGGTTTCTCTACCTGCGACCGTTCGCCTTCCTCCCTCGTGCCAGCTCAGGGCCGAGGACGGCGAACCGAAACTCGACGTACTAACGTGTCCGTGTGCTTTGCAGCAAAGCTCTGTAATCTCTTGTCGTCCGCCTCGGTACTATATCACGGGTACGAGTCACGGGCGGCGGAGGCAGGTTTTTTTTTCTTTAATAATATTGTGTTTTGTGTTATAACTTTATCCGGTGAAAGCATAATAAATGAATGTCACTTGAAATCCAGCACGACTGCACTTTTTCTTACAGTTCCCATTGAAGGGGAGGTGACTGTCAACAGATCCCACGAAAAAGACCGAACCCAGCCATGAATTGATCCTGACAGCAGGCCTGTCGATCCCGAAACCTTTGTCCTGTGTTGCCCAAAAGCGTCCTTGGGCACTTGGGCCGTCCCGGCAGGAAATAGCAGCGCTGTATGAAAGTGTGAGTGATTGGGCGAATGTGACTTGTAGTGGTTGGACTTGCACTGTAAAAGCGCTTCGAGTCGTCAATAAGACTATAAGCTCTATATCAATACAGTCCATTTACCTTTTGCCACTTAAAGGGGCGGTAAGCGACTTAGAGGGGGGGGCTTGTTTCCTCTTTTTTGTTGTTGTTGTTGTGGTCTTGCTGCTCGGGCCGGGCCGCGAACCCGCAACCTAGGGATGGGAGGCGGACGCACTAACCACTCGGCCAAAACCGCAGAGTTGCGGCGCCGTCCACCAGCACGTGTCCGACGTGTCGTCGACTGATGTTTACAAACTGCGCTCGCATTGCTGTGTGGTGCGGTCCGCACCATTTTTTGTTTTTTTCGTTTTAACAGAGCCAGGTCTGAGCCGAAAACCCCCCTTTTTTTTTTGCCGCCCACACAAAAGCCACAGCTAGCAGACTGTGAGGAAATGTTCGCAGTTTTAAAAAAAACATAAATCGCTTTAGAATCGCTTACTGCCCCTTTAATTAGTACCCAATCTGCTGCTGAGAATACACCAGGTACTGTGGCCTCAATGCAACGTTTACACCAGTTTGAGTAATGGTTCTGCTGTTTGAGGATATATTACTTCTTTTTTTTATTATAAAACTTTCTATGCTTCCTGGTGTTAATACAGATTTACATCTTCTGTTGGTGTGGCGGAGTTGGAAGACATGAAAACTAGCAGAGTCGTAATATACACTGTTGTTCTCTGGACAATAAGAAATCTATAGATTAGTTGTATCCTCAAGGACAATTCAAATCTTGCCTTTCCCTTGTTTTTTTACTGTAACTTCCAGTTGCTTCTCTCTCAATGTCAGCAAACCCCACGAAGAGACCAAACTGAACCACGTCGTCCGCCCGTGTCTCGATACCTTCGACTTCTCTCCCCTGCCTTTGGCTCTCAACCTCATAGCCCCACTGGTTATGACATATTTCCTAAAAACAAGGCTCGGTAATTTCATCAAACAGGTGATAACCGGTGCGGAGCTCAGCACGTGTGACAAAGCAGGAGTGAATAATGGATTTTCTGCTGTGGATTGATAGACATTTGGTGTCCTAATAAGAATCGGGGTAGTGTACGTGGGATTGATTAAAAAAAAACAAAAACAACTACTGGTTTGAATTCATGGTGATGAAGGAACATGTCATCCAGTGCACCAATGTGGCTCGCTGATGTGTTATTAATAGTTGGCAGACAACAATGGTTGCTCTATATGACACAGACCAATAAGATATACATGTGTCAGGCTTTATGGACACATACATAGACAATGGTATAAAAAACCTTATACTCCAAACTTCATCCAAAAACGAGGCCTGACCCTCAGAAACAGCCATCTCATCTCATCTCTTTAATCTCCTCATTCGTCAGTGGTAGCCTCTTGTTTTTTTCCATGTGGCCCCGGCACTGCATGTTTCTCCTAAGACACGCAGGCCTTGTTCTTTAATCTATGACACTGTCGCGTAATTGAGAGCATGTCCTCTTCTTTCTCCTCCGCTTCCCCTCTGATGTCATCGTTTTGTTTTGCTCCGAGATCACAGTCAGCATCTCAGGGAAACCCAACGATGGGCTTGATTCAATTAGGACGGTAACTTGTGTCAGATGCTTCGGTTTGGAAACAGGGTTGTTTCCTTGGGGTACTTCCTGGTTGCCGCTATTCAAAAGTACAAACCCAACTATGTTATCTCCGCGCATCATAACACAGGCGCTTTGATCATAGAGTATCCATGGGAACAGTGTTGGATCGCTTCCCTGATGTTGCAGTGAGGTGTTTCGTCTCATCCCTCCGGCCACCCGACCCATGTTCTTCACTCTGCCGGTGCATTTGTCCACTGTCGTGTTCGAAATCCTCTGGCCTTTTTTTTTATATCAGTGATTACACTGGAATTGATCAATTCATAAGTTCCTTTCGGTAGGTGCAGATGAACTACACACGAGTATCGCTACATTTACATCTCATTTACATTACATTTTCACATCTCACTTGCACACCTTTTCTCTCAAACACAACAAGTGATAAGTCAAGTTACTATTGTGGACTGTGTGTAAAAATGAACGTGTAATGAAGCCAATGCGGTGGTGCCGGAAGCCTGCATTCTCTGGAATGACCAGGAGAGGGCGACTCCATGGTTGCAAAAAGACTGGTCTGGCTGCAAACTGTGTAGCTCCACCTAGACCGGAAACACGTGACCTCCACCTTGCTCCCGTTATATTATGTACTGAAACGTATCGGAAATGTTTTTTAATGTGAAGTTTGTTTACGTTCGTATACCCGATTACTGACGAAAACAAAAATCTTCTTCTTCTTGAGTTATTTTTTTGGCGGTCGGAAAACAACATATTAGTGCATTACTGCCACCAACTGGTATGGAGTGTGGATCAGCATCGCTATCATTTACTGAATAAAAATAATAGACAGAACTCATATAAAACTCTCATATTGTCTCATTTAGATTAGTTTGTGTGAGTTGGTGAAATAGGATTCGATAACACTCATTTGAGTTCTTTTGTAGAATTAAAACGTAAAATCCCTCGGCTACTTCCTCATTGCAGTGTGGAGGTCGCGTGTTTCCGGTCTGCGGGACTTTCTGGGAGTTTATGGTTCAATCTCTAGTTTCCAGTCTTCCTCAATACAGCATGATGTTCACTTTTGTAAATTTGCGGTCTCATTTGGAGACGGATAGACGATGGATACAGCGTGATTGACAGCTGGTCCCTCCAATCGGAAGCACGGTTGCAGGTGGAGGTGGGCGCCCAGCGGACGAGCTCTCAGTCAGACCCACCCCCAAATTTACATGCGGTTCAACAAAAAACAAACGGCAGTTCACAAACCGACGGGTGACGTCACGGCGGGTTGCCACTATAAGGCGGTTTAGACGGGGAGTTCTCATGTTTGGTGTGTGTCTGTGGCTGAATCCGATTGGCACGATGTCAAATACAACTCATGAAAACTTGATATGGGCAGCAAATGTATTGTTGATGCTTTAACCTGTGCGCATGCGAGGCACCGCTTTGCTTGCGGGCCCTTGGGTTGACATTGTAAGTCGACAGGCAAGCTACGCTCATGAGCCGTTTGCCGGTGCAGGCGCCTTAGGTTGACCCAACATGTCAGAAGTCCGTGTAAAAGTTTTGAAGACATCTCGCAGCCCCGTAATCAACCACTGACAACTAGGTCGGCGTACATGTGCTGAATGCCAGTAAGACTGCACTACGTTGCTGAGGAGTCTCGCCCACGTCCCTCACAGTGAACCCATCGGCATCTGTCATTCGTCCGTACGCCCGGGAGCACCTCGCTGTACGCGTGGGCCCTCTCCTCGTGTGGCTGTGAGAACACATGAACTGTTAAAACACGGCGGGCCGCTTTCACAGCCCCCCAAAAGGCTCAGCGGGGAAAACAGTTGGGTGAACACGCTGTCCGACTTGAGACTCCTTTTTTCAGCAGTTGACGGGCTCGTTTTTGTAACCACGACCGCGATCTCTCCGCAGACAGTGTCCGAGCGGGAAAAAGCGGCGACGTGTCCGAGTGCGTTTGGCGGGGTTTGTCACGGTTCTCTTGAAAAACCGCTGGCGTTATCGGGCTCCACCCACCGACGTTTAACTCATCCGGTGACATGGTTTCTTCCTCCTCTGTCTCTGATAAACATGCTAGCTGTAACTAAAAACTTTGCTGCTTTGCATCCATCATTCTTTCCACCGTCTCCGTGTCCCCGCTGCCCTCTCCTCCTCCTCCTCCTCCTCCTCATCTTCATCCCTCTGCGAAGTGGCGGTCATCGTCCTCATCAGTGACTGGACGGCCGCAGACTGATGGTCGTGCAGCCGGGGCCTGAGCACATGTGGACAAGTGTGTGTGTGTGTGTGTGTGTGTGTGTGTGTGTGTGTGTGTGTGTGTGTGTGTGTGTGAATGGTACAGAGCGGGAGAGAGTGAGAGAGTGAGCGAGGGAGGGGGCTCCTGCAGACCAGATCCATCAACAGCTCCAATGGGTTTGACCCTTCCAGGTTAACCGCAGCCATTAATATAAGAGCTTCCCTCCCCTGCCTCCCTACTTCCCGCACTACCTCACGCAGGGGAGGACAGGCCTCCGTGTGTGTGTGTGTGTGTGTGTGAAATAGAGCTAGATCAAATGTTCTGGCGGCTGAAAAATTGAGTTATCGGTCACGTATGTTCCAGAGCAGAGATCTACACGTGCTGTCTGCCCACCGTTGTTATTCCAATCACTCAGCGCTGATGTTCTACCTCTTCTCCCGCTCTGGAACAGATAGACCCGCTCACCACCGGTCCTTCGTCTTTTTTCTCTCTCTCTCTCTCTCTCTCTCTCTATAAACACAGTTATTTCTCAAAAAGCCGCCTCCCTGGCCCAGTCCAATATTTGAGTTTCCTTGGGATGTCATTTGATATGAGACGTTCTGCTCAAACTGTGGCAAAAGGCAAACTGTGGTGACCTGAGGATTCACGTGTTGTTGTATTAACGTTGGCTGGTGGAGACGCACGTCAGAAACATCTCATTGTACCGTAACTATAGCTGTAACTCCAAAAACAGATTGAGATTGAAAAAAACAAATCCTGCAACAATAAAAACGAAATAAGAGAGCGGCCGGCGAACGTGTGCGTGTGAAATTGTTACACAACGTGAGCCACGGTTTGGCCGCACTAAGACAATTAATGAATGTGATAAAACAAAAGAACTTTTGTTCATGTTTGGCATGTTTTAGAGCACTTTAGTACTTGGCTCACTGCTATCTACACAGACCCACTTGTAGCACACATCATATTACTCACATGGAACTTTCTGCTCTTGGTTTACTAAAGTTGTTGTTTTTTTTCCTTGGAAATGCTTACTTTTTTTTTTTTTTTTTTTTTTTTTTTAAATATTTGCAATATTGAAGATCATTTTGTACCAAGAGGCCCAACGGTTACGACCCCCGGTCTCGGAGGGAAGCAACTTGAAGGACACAGACAGACAGTTTTAAGTTCAACCGAAATCGCTCAATCTTTTGTCCTATTTATGAAAGTTCTATTAAAGTGCATTAAAAAGAAAGTTTTAAAAAGTTTTAAAAGTGAAATGTGCAGCTGTTGTTTGGAAAAAATCTTCAGACTCGAGCCGGGCCTTAAAACTGTTTTTCTCCAATGAGCATCTTAGTGCCCCATCCTCTAATAGTTGAAAATAGAAAGGCCTCATCCTGTACACCCCTGTTGGTAAGACACTCGGATGTTACTAGTTACACGCCTGCGACTGAGCCAATCAGCTAATAATAGTGCAATATATAATATTACATATTATACATGTACGTAATATATAAATATATGTATATAAACTCTGAAAACCTATTGTGACGGAACAAGAATAATTGCTTGTTCAAGAAATCCCCCTGTGGCCTTTTAGGGCTGTTCCATTTGTCTAAATTGTATGCAGTACAATTTAAAAAAAAACAAAAAGCCTTTTTATTTCTCATTTCCTTGCTTGGGTTTGAAAGTCAAACACGAGCTCACACAGTTGACGAAAAGTGTGCCGGACTGACAACGGCTCAATTCCAAAATTCCAAAAAACCAACTGGCTGTGTGGCTCTTTAATGCTTCGACCTCTCAGGCATTTTTTTTATTTCCTTCTCTTCCCCTCCCTCCCCCCTTCCCCGCTGCCACACGTCCTGTTGCTCTGACATTGTTGTCAAAGCCCCTCAAGATCTACAAGTGCCTAATAGCTCGGAGGAGTCGCGGAGTGTGCAGCCAAAAAGGCCTCTCAGGAGGTCCCGTATTCTCCCAGCGCGGGGAGGAAGTGGTTCACAACGGGCCCGAGGCGCCTTACGAGAGGCTATTAGAGGCCTGAAGCAGGATGCCTCGCAAATCCAATTAGGAAGAGCTGGGCCCTGGATCTGGTCTGTCTGCTGCTGCCTGTCAGTCAGAGCGGGAGAGAGCAGGTGTCCAGTTACCGGAGGCTTCAGTGTGTGTGTGTGTGTGTGTGTGTGTGTGTGTGTGTGTGTGTGTGTGTGGCAGGGGGACGGAGCTCGGTTTGAGTCTGTCTTTTTATCCGGAGTGTTTTCATTTGCATCATACTGTATGTGTTTAGGTATGCGCAGTTTATTGGTCATGTCGTGTGTGTGTGTGTGTGTGCGTGTGTGTGCGTGCGTGTGTGTTCCCACACCCATATTCAGGTGCAGACTCCGTCCCTTGGTAAAAAACGTAGTCCAATCCAGCGTGACCAATGGATAAATCCATCTGACTCCGACCTAATCACTGATGTCATGTCCCTGATCCGCATGCAGGTTTGACTGTCATCACTGACACCTTTCTTTTTTCGTTTTTTTTTTTGTCATGCAACTTACAAGAATACTCTCCACGCATCAGTCACACCGTGTGCTTATTTCTGTGATGTCATTTCTCCTTTTCTGGTTTTTCCAAGTTTTTGAACTGCGATGGGCTATTGCTGCACACGTGATACACGTTTGTCTTAGCAAATGTAAAGCTTTCTCTTGTTCAATCACAAACAGTCTAGCAGACGTCAGCCCCCCCGCAACCCTCAAAGGATGGACGGACAATCTAATAAACGCCAGCGCCGAAAAAATGTGTGGAATCGTATGACAGGGTACAGAGTAAGGTTAAATGCCCCCCGCTGTGCTCGGTGTAATGAAGAAGTGGCAACAAACCATCATGCTTGCGGTTGCATTGGCTTTACAGTATATGTTAAACATGGAAACAAAAGAGCGAACGTGGTCAAATCCATTGTTAGATATTAATAATAGTTTTGTAAAGGCTGGTGAGAAACATGAGCAAATCACAGCGGCGTCTCTCACTCCCTTTAAACGTACTGCTCTCCCAATGGAGCGCTGAGAGCGCATGATCCATAGGTCAAATCAATTCCATCTACTGTATGTAGTCCAAGATCACCAATTTGTGACAGGGGGATTTAATGTATGTTAGGGTAAAAATGCAGTGGGAGAAAAGGAAAGAAGCTCAGCGGGAGCAACAGAAGGATCCCTCATTCAGGAGAGACACACGTCATGATAGATGTCACGTACAGTATTAAAGCAACCCGGCAAATTTACACAATGATCAATAAAGATATATTGTAAACGGGTGTGAAAAACAGGGAATGTTGTGATAGTACCCAGCCTCACGAACGGTGCACCATTTAAATGTGCCTACAGTTGATCAGTTATGGCTATCAAAAATAATAAGAGAATATCAATATAAAAAATATTCATATTAAACAACAACTTGAATTAATACTAAACTCACCTCGGGGCCACCAGGGGAAATGATAGCCAATTTAGTGATTCGGTCTCTTTCACAATATTCTAATTATCAATTAAGATTTCTGATTAATAATTAAATAGAACAGACATTGCCTGTTGAGACATTGAGATTTAAAAACATTTATTGAACAGATAACAAGTTGAAAACAACAATATCTAATATAACGAATAAAAAGATATTCATTTAAATTCATATGTACTGGTCTGAGTGTGAATGTCTCTGTGTGTGTGTGTGTGTGTGTGTGTGTGTGTGTGTGTGTGTGTATCTCTGTATGTGCTTGTGTGTGTGTCTGTGAATGTGAGTGTGTGTGTGTGTGTGTGTGTGTGTGTGTGTCCGTCTGTGTGTGTGCACAGACTGAATGACCGATTTCTAACGGTGGGGTCAAAGGTCAGAGAAGCACTACAAACACATGGCGTTAAACGAAGAGACTCCACACAAGATGGTGGAACCAAAGCTGTCTGCTTGCCCGCCCAACTGCTGTGCTTCACTCAGTTGGTGCGGGACAGAGGTACCAGGTTAACAGAGGGTTTGTTACACGATGCTAACACGAGCGGACACAATAATAACGCTGAGTGAACACATATAATTAAATCAATACAATGCACCGACAATGTTAAAAATGATTATGCTTTTTCCTGTGTTATGCTACGCTATGGCCAGTTACGTGACCATGTCCATGGAAAAAGAAGAAGAGCGGCCCATTTGGTTTTCTCGGTAGTCCAGTGTGCTGCCGTTGTGCTGTGTGGCTTCAGGGTCCTCAGTCTCCCGACATCAACTCGGCCTGTTGCTCCATCGGCTTGCAAGACTTTCTGAAGAACAAAGGAGCGTTCGGCCACGTCGTCCATTGTGCGAAGCCGACGACCAATGGCGGAGGGCTCAAGATGCGGGGCTCGGACACGAGGGCAGATCGGCACGGCAGGGTTTAATCAGAACCAAAGTCGGTACACGAGGAATCAATCGGTAGGCAAACAAAACAGTCAAGGAGCAGGCAAACGGTCACAAGGCGGGCTATGGTCATACGCTCATGGATTTACAGGATATCAAGGCTGGACCGAGGCGCCACTAGAGAACACACACAAGGGGTTTGAGCACACAGACAATCAAAGGAGACATAGGTGAGCACTTCTGGGCGGGGCAGACAATCTCCATAGTCCAGACCACGCTCGACATTGCGCACGGCAGCCAAACGGAAGGTGACTATCGAATGCGGTTTCATTTCTTTAGCGTTAAAGTCAACGTTAACCGGCGTGCGAGTAATGCTAGTTGATTATGATATGACTATAACTGTGTGTTGATGTCAGCTTATGATAACGTTAGTTAGCACACCGCAGCTAACGTCAAAGATGCGGTAATGCGGGAAAAACCCCCCAGCATATGGCCGCTTATGAAAACAGAGAAATACGTGCACGCACTGACAATTTTGACACTCAAATGTCTACACAGCGGGATATTGCTCACTGTACGTGTGTGTGTGTGTGTGTGTGTGTGTTTTAAGTAATTTCAGTGTGCCTCTAAGTTATTTTAATGTAACAGGAAATAATTTTAATTTAAACCTTTCTGTCCTAACTTTCAAAATAAAATCTGGAGGAACATGATAAAAACATGCACAGTTCATTTGTAATTAATTACATTAAATAAAGTTGCAGAACAAACTATTAAATTTAGCATAAAGGTAAGTTAAAGTGTTAAAATTTAACCCGATGAAAAATGTATTAATTATATGTATTAATTAATGAATTCATTAACTGATTAATGAATGAATGAATTGATACTTTCATACGCGAATAATTGCATAGATTAAGTAAATATGAAATGGAAAAGTAAATTCAGAAGTTAACGTATGAAAGTTGGCAATCAAAAGTGTAAATAAAAAAAGATTGTATTTATTTCTTCATTTTTGTACCGCTAGATACCATATACTTATTTATTTCTGTGTTTCTTTATTTCTCTCGCACTTTCAGGAAACGTGAGACCTGAATATTTGAATAATGGACAACTGTGGAGGGGACAACTGGGGAGACTTCCCCTCCCAAATTTGCCATTTACACTGCTGTTTCTGTTTCTTTTTAAGTTAAATAATCTGTTATAAATTAATTCGTTCAAATTCGTGTGTCTGGTGATCTGTCAAATACTTTGGTGAGGTTTGATTGGTAATGAACTAATGCCTAAAATGCAACTCTTCAACTCTACAACCAAGTTGAATTACAAGTACAGCAAATAATATTTGTGTGGAATAAACCTTTAAAACTAAAGTCCGTTAGTATTTGGGTGGAATACACCTTTTAGACTAAGTATTTGGATAGAAAATTATAATTTAAAAAACCATGTTATCATCCAGTTGGGTAGGTGGCGCTTTTGTAAAAAAAAAACAGGTTCCTAGAGCTGCGGTCCTGACACTGCTGCTCTCCGGTATTGCAGGTAGATACTATTGGGATAATGAGACACAGGTGAGCACTTCTGGGCGGGGCAGGCAATCGGGGGATAACGAGACACAGGTGAGCACTTCTGGGCGGGGCAGGTAATCGGGGGACAACGAGACACAGGTGAGCACTTCTGGGCGGGGCAGGCAATCGGGGGACAACGAGACACAGGTGAGCACTACTGGGCGGGGCCGGCAATCGGGGGACAACGAGACACAGGTGAGCACTACTGGGCGGGGCAGGCAATCGGGGGACAACGAGACACAGGTGAGCACTACTGGGCGGGGCAGACAACCACAGGAGAGGGAAACTTGACAGGAAGTGGGACCTGAAACGAGACACCACAATAAAACAGGAAGTGTGAAAAATGACAAAAATAATAATCAAGAACTTGACTAGGAGTGGGACAGGACAGCCACTGAACATTTGGAAACAACAGTTGTGAAAAACCTTTTTATTTTGGGTCTGTGTAGTAGCAGTACGTGACCAGGTTTAAGGAGTTTAATAGTGATGTGTTTGCTCGATTGGCAGTCACATCTTCCGTGCTGCTCCTCTCCTCCCACCGGAGAACTAAAAGGAAAAACACTCCCATCGAGTCATGATTCAACATCATATCTTTGATGCCACTTCTTGTGAGGTCACGGGCCTGCAGCTGTTGTCCCTTTACCTTTCCGGGGCATGCAGGCCATTGAAGTGGACCCACAATCAGCCGGTACCAACGGAAACACAGCTCGTGTTGAAGTGAAATGAATTGACTCTGGACCCTTTGAAATGGGATTTCACTGTCGCTCCCCTTGGATGGAGACATTTTCTGTCCCCCTCTCTGTCTCAGTACTCTTCAACATCCGGTCATTCAAATATCGTATTGTTCGTGAGTATCTGTACGAGTGCATAGTTTTTGTTTTACGTGTAAATATATTATTTCACTTTTGTATACATAGCACTGAAACGTGGGGGTGAAACACCACTTTCTTCTGCATTGTTGTCTTCTGTTTTTTGTTAGTTCAGGGAGTCTGGATGTGTTTTCTGGGTTGGTTTTTGGGGACCAGAGAGGGAACGGCCTTTATACTTTTATGTTTTGCCCCTAGACGGGGGCATAATATACCGAGGCAATATTTGAGTATAATTTGATATATATATATATGAATGAACACAATAAGGATCAACCAATGCCTTTTCAGACAAACTGCTGAGCCATGAAAAAACACAACAACGCTGTGAGAAATTGATGAATCATATCATTTCTGTAAAAAATAACAACAAGAAATTATAGTTCAGCATGTTTTCCTTGCAATGTGCAAAAACCTATGCATGCACACGCACAGACACACATGCACGCTTGCACATACATCCACACAGTAAGTGATCAGTCATCAGACAGCATCAGACTGATGGTGATGGTGGGTCTGGCCTTGCCACACAACATGTAGCACATGTAACAGGTTTGGTTTTTATTAATCTAGTGTTTTTGTCAGGCCTGTTAACATCTCATCTGAACATTAATGTGCAGAAAAATAGATGTTCACGTTCACGGAGACTTGACTCATTGACACCATAAGACAGATTTTTTTCCTTGACAGTAGGCACAAATTTGATTGTTAAGGGACAATATTAGGCCCCACTAACATCGATTTGAAGCAAGTTTACAGCTTTTGAGGTAAGAATTTGGTTTTGGGGAGTAAAAAACCTCCAGTGGGAACTAAAGCGGGCGTGTTACCCAAACTGCAGGACGACCGCTGACCCACTTTATTACTTCCACATTGGTCATCTGAACTCCCAAAAAGAAGATTCTGCCGCTCTTAAGGGAGACATTGGTTTTCATTCCCAAAATGTTAGAGGAATAGAAAAGGTCGAAAAGTATGACGCTGGTTTCTTACGTATCTATGGCCATTCAAAGCTGTCGTGTCGAATGGACTATTGATTTTTAAAATGTCAAAGGTTTGATATACTTACTGTTATGACAGGCGCTGAGAATTTTAGGTGTAGTTTAGTTGCAGTTTATAGCCTTAACTTTCAACATCGAATAAAATCTCCTCTTCAGGTTTTAAAATATGACGAGTGGCGAGATGCCTTCAACAACCTCAGTCCAGTGAACGATTCAAATAATCTTAGCACACCCAAGGGACTGTGTCTGCAAAGACGAAAGAAAAAAAAAAGGCTCCATCATTGCATGATGCCACTTCATGCCCGAACGCTAACGCAACCACCGCTTCATTGCAATTCGCATCGAAATATGTCCGAAAATCTCCTTTCGCGGTTTCACGACCAAGCGAGGCCGGGGATGCGACGAGCCCGCTTTTTTTTCTTCTTCTTCTCACAGCGGCAGAAATCGGGACCGCAGGGAGACGGCGTCCACTCGGCCGTAACCGGCCCCAGCAGTTACCCATATATCTGACTGACGGTGTTTGGCTCGCATCTCCAGGTAGTGCGTTATAGTTCATACGGGCCACAAATATACAGGGGAGCACACGCGCCCGCCCAGACGAGCAGAGCACAGGATACCTGGACAGAGCTGTAATCTGGTACCTCAATTGTTGCGGAAAATGTTAGTGTAAATCATGACTCACTCTAAGATAAGATCACGGCATTATACAGACATATGCTCTGTGCTAATCGGACAGGAGTCTGATTCCTCACTGGTTTGAGAGGGAGCACTGCACCAGCCCACTAGATGGCGGCACCTGACCAGTGCCATTCGCTTCAGTGACACCCGCACAGACTAACGCATTTTTCACGCACGGTCCACATTGCACTTTATCTGTTCATTTTTTTCTGGGGAAACAATGAACATACAGTTCTGACAAGTGTTTTGGGGGGGGGGGCAAACGCGTGGCCCTTACTTTCTGAGTTTACACCCCAGGTGATTCCAGACCAGTTCAATTAAACATTTTATTTAAAAGAGTGCAATAAGAAAGTGTTGATTTCCCCCCAGTTTGGGTTTGGAGGAACCCGGGCGGCTTTGACCCTCAACCCCGTCCAACACCTTTGAGATGAACTCCAGACCGACCTCACTCGGTGTTTCAAAATCTGGCGGGAAAGCCCGAGAGCAGAAGAGTGTGGATGATGTTGAATCTGCACACTGATTCCAGTGGGTTTGGACAAAAGACCCACTGGAAAACAAAAAGGAAAGAAAAGTGGTCAATATTTAGGTCATTGCGCCATCTGCTGGTTACAGATGTGATCAGGTTTTTCTTCTTCTGTCAAACTTGAAAAAGCTCACCCAGTCGTCTGTCATTCAACATTTGCACCAGCCAGTCATTTCATAAACTGGAACGGGCACGTTGTCTGTGGCACTCGGAATAAAAAAAGGTAATGGTCGTCAATTTGGCAGTTCTGTGTATGTTTGACTTTTTAATTTGTAATTAATGCAGGGAGCACGACGATCTAGAATGCAAATGTGCTGCTAAGTGGATTCAGAAGAGAAGTCAGGTTTGTTTGTTTTTTTACATAAACATTTTAATTAAATATTTAAATATTTATATATATTTATATTTAAATATTTGCTGCGACATCATCCAATCCTCTGGCACCGGGGATTTGAATGCAGTGTTCCACTTCCCACTGTCCTCCTTGCCAGTTCCTCCATTCCACCAAAGTGGATTCAGATTTTTTTTCAAGTGAGGTAGGATCTGGGGGGGGTTGGGTCGACGGGACGGTACTAGCTGTCAATCACGCTGTATCCATACCCCCGATGTACACGGTGCTTCATCGTCTATTTTGGAATAGAATGGAATGCCTTTATTGTCACTGAACAACTGATAGAGCCGTAGCGCCCTCATCTCAACGAGACCACAATTTACAAAATGAACATCATGCTGGGCCGTGTCATTTTCTCATAGACTTAGAACTTATAGAAGCAGACTTCTTTTTTTTACAACCAGTGGAGACGCCCTCTGCTGGTCACTCCAGAGAATACATGCTTCAGGCACGTCAGCATTGGCTTCCTTTTCTGGACCTGGTGACTACATCCAGTTTCACGAACCCACACCATTAAAAAAAGAGTGTTTGGACAGGGTGTGTCCAAACACGAAACTCCACTTTTCTGGTGATGGGGTGATACATGTCCTGCACATTTTGAAATCGGTCGACCAATCACAACAGACTGGCCCAGCTGGCCAATCGGAGCACACTGGGATTTGTCCGGAGGGGGCGGGGCTAAATGAAATCCAGGTGTTTCAGACAGAGGGTGAAAAGAGGAGCTGCAGGAATGGGCAGTATGAGAACACTGATGCCTTTTCTGAATATTGGAGCATGTGAACCTTTTCAAGTGGCGACCCAAATGAAAAGTATGAACCTGAATATGAGCAGAATATGTCTCCTTTAAAATCGATAGTGCCACGCTCGGTGTCAGGAGGTTTTTTGTTCTTCCTTCATGGTGATAAAGGGGTCAGTTTAGACAGTCAGGGGAAAATCTGTCTTCACCCGCCCTCAACACCCGGGTAAGCTGAATTTGTGTTCTGCGAGCACAATAGTCAGGCAGCAACAACCACCGAATAAATTTGCCAAGGAAAAAGACAAACACAGATGCACAGTGATTAAAGCGTTGTGAAACATGTGCTCACGGTCTCTTTCAACCAAACTGAACACATACGGGACGTGTTGGACAGATGTGTCCTCTCAGCCAGCATCGTCAAAACACCAAACGAGGGAATATTTCTTTTTTTCAGATTTTAATTTCTGCCGCAGGGTTGCAAATGGTGTCCCATTATCTTACAATGACACTTATTATCCCCCCCCCCCCCCCTTTAATTACTCACCCATATATTTGGGAAAGCCTCAGTCCACACTGCACATTATCTGATCAAATCCTATGTGGTGATGACGCGATGTAAGATACCCTTTTTTAGAGTCATGCTGCACAATTAAGGCTGCACAATTCCATGCTGTGAAATGAATGATCGATTAATGAGTGTGTATGATGTGAAGAGGGTCACTTCATACCACCGTCTGATCTTTCAACTCGTAGTTATCATCAGCCGGGTGGAAACACAGCTCCTATATCCTTAAAAAACAAAACAAAGGCTAGCACTTGCACGTGTGTGTGTGTGTGTGTGTGTGTGTGTGTGTGTGTGTGTGTGTGTTGCCTATATTATGAGGGTGATAATTGACAATCAGCATGTTTGAGTACTTGAGAAAGGGTGTGAGGGTTGGATGTTACACATGGTTATCTGTACAACTAGTACAGTACAAATATATATATATATTTTACACTAAATGCCATGTGTTGCCGACCGATATCAGAGCATGAACAGAACATGCTTACATTTTTATTCTTTTTTTACCTCAAAACTAAATGGGAGCCAAAGGTGGGATCTTTGATGGAGTGTGATAAAACTGGTCAAGCAATTTTCTGTCATTGTGCACAAGTTAAAACTCGGGTGAAATTAGTGATTTTATCCCCTCGCAACGTTTGTACTCTTTAAGAGAGTTCGCACTGTGGTCAGGGGAAGCAAAGATACGGGCCCCAGGTCTGTTCAGTAGAGTCTAGCTGTACGGGGTGTGACGCCATTGTCA
Source organism: Scophthalmus maximus (assembly GCF_022379125.1). Taxonomy (NCBI): domain Eukaryota; kingdom Metazoa; phylum Chordata; class Actinopteri; order Pleuronectiformes; family Scophthalmidae; genus Scophthalmus; species Scophthalmus maximus. Next base: position 3,194,372 of record NC_061521.1, on the reverse strand, counting down.
AATTCAGAGGAGAGCAAACCAGTTCTTCCATACACTCATCATCCCCCTTGTCTTGTTTAACGTGTGAAAATCTCACCTGGCATGAAGCAAGTCACAGTCTGACATTTTACACACACACACACACACACACACACACACACACACACACTGGAGCTGTGTGCTGTCAGGCTGCAGTGGACATGGTTCCCATCCTGTACGTTTTCGGTCACGACTATCTTGCGCAGATTGGTGCGATGTCCCGATTTACCATCAACGGATCGTGAATAAGAGCGGAATATTTTTGTAGCGTTGGCTCAATTATGGTGAACAAACGAGCATAATGCCGAGACACGCGGCAGCCTCTGTGGTTTTCGCTGAGGCAAATCGTTCCGTCTCCTTGAGCATTTTTAAGTGGTTCTACGCAGAATTCCTGGAGCTGTCTCGGTGGGAATGCAGTGTGTGTACCTGTGTATCGCAGGGGCCGCACACCACTGGGTTACACACAGTGCAGCAGGGGCGCGACACTCCCAGCTGCTCCGCTTCATTGAAGCCATGCAGCAGATTGTTTACAGATCCGAAAAAAGGGAGAAAGGCCTCGTAAGTTTAGGCCAAATGCCGAGGAAAAGAAGGAGATTTATGTGAAAAAAAGAATGTGCATGATGAAGCAGGGTTGAGAAGTGAGCTGTTAAGAAGTGATAAAAATGCAACTTGAATGAGATTAAAGCTTCTCATCTTCTCCAGCACTGTGTGGCTCTAATGCCCAGGACAACCACTACCGCCCAGGATCATCAATACTCGGACAATATGGAGATTTAAAATGTTCCACTTGTGAAAAGGCCAGAAAAATATCAACTCTTGGGCTCATTATCAAGTAGAAACACTTTTGAACTCCCTGCATTTAAATGTGTAATGGAAGCCGTCAAGTGCATCGTCTCCTACCAACAGTCACCATCGATGTCTATTGACCTTGGCCACTGTCTTTCCCGTAAACGGATGGAGGGGGCATGTCAGACGATACCCGTATGAGTTGTTTTTACCATTAGGGCAGGGGTTGTAGGATTGAGAGGACTTGGGAATTGGGCCAAAAAGCTGGTCCAATGTTGGCCCCAAAACTTTATCGTATATACTTTCTGAGCCAATTCTGTCATGTAATTACCTCCTTCCAGAAGGTTATGTTTTTGCCCCGGTCTGTGATGTTTGTTGGTTGGTTGGTTTGGTTTTCATCAGAATTATGTAAAAACTCCTCAACAGATTTCCAGAAAAGGAAAGATGGTGGAAGGATGTGACATGTGCCAAGAAAAGCCCCCACAAAATTTTGTACAGATCCGGACAAAGGAGCGGATCCAGGTCTTAAATATTGCGAGGTAGGGCTTTACATTTCCACCAATATTCATTATTCATGGATCTTGATGAATAGAATTCTGCCATATTTAGGGGAATGATATTCTTGAGTGTGTGCAATTTGGTGCGCCTTGAAAATTAAGCAGACTGGTGGGCCTTGGCTCTACTCGACCCGAGTGCCATTCAAGATTAATGTGCCTCTGGTGGAAAGGCAAATTAATTTTTACACATGTTGACACAAGACCACAGAAAAGTTACATTTCCTAGATTTCCAGGGCGCTGTCAAATGATTATATAATGCGAAACATCTAGGAAAAATGACAAGGAGCTGTGCGCCAGGGGATTATTTATGGTGTGACTTATTTGACTGAATCACTTTGGCATCTTACATCACTTGTGTTCTCTTGAAGAAATTCCAAAATAGGTTAAGATGAATCATCGACGTACATTTCTTGGATGAGCGGCTCCTTCATAATGCATCTTCAGCCCAGATGAACAAAGAGGTGGGGGGGGGGGGGGGGGGGGGGGGGGGGGGGGGGGGGGGGGGGGGCGCAGAGGGGGAATAAAAATAACTTTGAGTAGAACGAGGTGACGAAGACAGTCATCCGACATAGATGAAAAGTTAGAAGGTGAAGTGTGGGGGGAATGCGTTTTTCTTTGCAGGCAGCAGCAGCGTGGTGAAAGAAAAGACATTTAACATGGACAATGTCTCCTTTATTATAATTTTATCCATCAGTTAAACAGGAGAAAAAGCAAACTAGGCGGTGTTTGGGTGTCCCAAAAGTATTTGCACAAGACGGATGGACAGATGATTGTTAGTCCGCTGTTGTGTTGAGATGCTTCCTCCATCGCATTTTCTCAACATAGGAAGTCATCCACTTCTTCGTCATTTGTGTTTCCTTGCCACTTCTGTCACTTTTGTGTCGGCCCGACACGCTCGCATTGGATGAATCCTGCCCCCTTGACATTAAGCGACCAGCAAACAGGGTGCCGTGAGCACCACGCGGCTGGGAAAAGACAAATGATCTGTCTTGCCAAAGTGGAGGACGAACACGAGCAGCACTTTACTGCCTGTGTGAAGAGCAGCCCCGAGGTATGAAGTCCAACACTCCCTTTATCTGTGAAACCCTCCCTGCGGGTGGAGTGGTGACGAGAGTGTCACCTCCTGGTCCCATATGGAGGCTAACATGCTAAGAGTGCTTCATGGACTCCAGCAATAGGAAGTAAAGGGCTCCTCCTCAGGGCTGTATCTAATGTCCCGCAACCGTGGTCTGCATTCCGAATTACATTTCCCTACCCTTTGCAACACGTAGCCTACATCGGCTCCCTATCCTGTTGCAGGACAAAACGCTGTGCGGAGTGGGATCGGGTTTTGTCTGGCGCTGTTGGGCATTTCTTTATAATCAACTTGCTCATGATACCAAAGCTGAGGCTAATCCGCCATCTGAACTGAGGGAGATGCACCCAATAACAGTTGGATCCGCTGACACGAGGAGCGACGGTCATGCGGTTTGATGATTCACAGACCCAGGTCAAGATTTAGAGTAGCACCGGCCGACGCAGAGCACAACACGCGTGGTTTCTCCTGAAAGGAATCGAGGACCGCAGTCCGTCCGGTGAGGAGGAAGTCGGAGCTCCCACGGTGTCGTGTTCTGTTTCAAGCCGAAGTAAAAAAGATGGATCGTCTTGCCCAGCCGGAGCTGTGCCCCGCAGCTACGGTGGATTGGTTTGTCTGTGTATCTAGACACATTTGTTGCCGCCTCATACTTCTAACCCAATCCAACACACGGCAGGCATTATTACTGACATCTCCCTTGCAGAATGTGACTCATTTCATCATTGGGGTGGAAGTGTTTCGTCAGGGGTTAAGTTTAGTCTCCACTCTTACTCAGGGAAGAATGACACAGTCAGTTATTTCATCAACTTTGGCTGCAAAACTTCACGATCAGCTCGTGTTTTTGTAACAATGTACACATTTGAGCCGGATATTCCTGGTTTCACATTTTGCGAGTGCACTAAAGAACTTTACTTGACATACCTGCACCCAGGGGTGAAGCACCAAATTCTGGGCCCTATCCATAAGCAGTCTCTGTGGGACATTGTAGCTATGACTCTGATTCATTTATGAAACTTTCTTTTGAAAGCTCCTAGCTCACCTTTTGAAATAAAGTATTGAACAGTTGTTTTCCCTTGAGTCGTGATGGGCGGACCAAACCATTTGGCACCTTTTGTGAGTGTGAACCTCCACTATTTCTTGAAATACATAGTTCAATCTCTCAATCAATGTATTCAGCCAATTTTTAATTCATGTTATGACACTAATTACTTATAAAACACTAATTACAAACAAAAAAAACCTTTAAATTCCATGCTTTCCAGGGCTCCCCCAACCCTTGGGTCCTGGGTAGTCTGCCCCCCCCCCCCAGTGCTAAGCCCGTGCCTGTGTCTAGTCGTTCGTGAATGTGGCCCCATGACACATTTGTGTTCACACAGCTAAAAGAATGTGGACACATGCGTCCCTGACCTCTTGAGTGATCGGAATCTCAAATACATCCTCAATGCGTCCTGGATGCGTTCACACCTGAACTTCGAGCTGTCCACTCGGCCTCGGATCACTCAGGACGGATGTTAAAACCAGGTCTGAACAGGCTCAGAGTTGACCTCCTCATCCCTGATCAAAGTTGTTGGAAATTCACAAAGCAGCTCCGCCTGTTCCATGCAGAAGATTTTGAAAATGGTAGGTGTTAAAGGGGCAGTATGCGATTTTTGGAGAAAGCTTGCTTTTGGACAAGGCTTGCTTACATTGTGTGGTGCATTCCGAACCATTTATGGGGTTTTTTTTTGATTTACAGAGGCAGGGGTGAATCGAAAACCCGTATTTTATTTGCGGGGCTCACACAGAACCGACAGCTAGCGGACCGTGAGGGAATATTTGCCGATTTTTTGCAAAACGTGTAATGCTTTAGAATCGCTTACTGCCCCTCTAAGGTGGAAATAGTTTGACTTTGTTTTATGTCAGTGTGCTCACAGGATTGGTTTCCAAACAAAGTCAATATGCCAGCCTGGAAACCAGACCACTAAGCGAGCTAATGTCATTCGCTCTCACAGATGGGTCTAGCCCCTCTACCGTTCAGACAGGTTTCAATCCCCCCTGAGACAGGTCGGGCCAATCACAGCCAATTATCTAAAAATGGGGCGGGTTTGATGCGATGACTGGGAGAGGAGCAGAAAGAGAACAGATCTTGTGTTATATATTTTAAATGCCTTTTGGTTTGTGCACATTTGACTCCATCTTCAAATCTTCTTTATCTAGTTTACGTTATTGTAAAAAAATATGCGTGTATGTACACTACAGTACTTTACGTAAGTGGAGACAATGAACAGACCAATGAGTTCTTGTCAAGTCCTAATAGCAGTTGGCCTAACCCTAACCCTACTATATATAAGCATACTCTCATTCCATACTAAATATGGCTGTAATTGCACCGAATACTTGAAATAAACAATCATGTGTTTAATATTAGAACTTGATTTAAAGGACCTGATGAGAATTGTTTTCAAGTCAGTTTTGTTGATCACTGTTTAGAAAAGCCTGACAAATGATAAGACATTGAACAAATCCACGTGAGTTCTTCTTACCGGATCTCCACCGCATAGGGGCCTATTTTAATTCACTTGATTTATTTTATTAATCCAGAGCACAATTATTCCAAGCTAATCAGTTCAAATGTGCCAGACGGTACAGTACGTCCCAGGAAATACAAGACATGATGAAGACATCAAATGCAATTCAAGTTTGTCATGAACAGGGGAGGTTTGAATATTGCTGTTAAATTGAGATTTTATTGCTCAGCTTTTAATTTATAGTACACACATTTGATTGATTTTTGTCCTTCTCCTTTTAGATAGATTTGAAAATAATTCTAACTTGTGTTTAAATCAGCTCGAGGTGAGTTCTTGTTGGCTGCACCGACACTGAACATTCACATGCAATGAAGATGTTCCGGTGGCATATCATTTCGAAACATTTCGTTTGACGGAGACGATTTCTTGAAACAGGTTCGTATGCTTCTGTGCCAGCGCCGCCCGGCCTCAGCTGGAGCTCTCGCTCCCCAGAGGACTCTCCTCCTGCATGGACCTGCAACAGGAGAAAGCAGCCCATTAAGATTCAACATGAGATTCACAGACGACCGGTCAGCTCCTCTAATAATGTTGACACATTATTGATCATTAGTGATGCGGTATGCATTTTGGGAGGGCAAAAAGCACGTGGATGGAATCGGATTGAGATTCATGATTATGGCAAAGAGAGAGATCATCCCTCAGTGTTCCAACTTCATGTTTTTTTAAAACAAGGAGAAATATCTTTTTACACAAGTCAGTTATTTGCAGTATAGGAAATAAGGGAAGCTAAATCGGACTGAAACTTTTGAGATTAAGTAATGTTGGAATATGGCATATTGAGTGTGCCATGTGTCTGCTTTTTAGCTCTTCTCATGCCACGTCGAGCCGAACAGAAGGTTTATCTGAAACAGACAATCAGCTATGTCATGCAAAATGGGAGGTCTGCAGTAAATATTCATTGTTAAATTCTGTCCATTGGCTGGCAATAGCTCAATCAATAACAAGAGAAAGTATGTACTGTCTGTGCATGTCTCCGATAAATGACACACCCCAATTAAAGCTTTAATCCGCACCATCTTTTTGTTAAGTTCAGCCTGTGGGCATGATGAGCAAATTATAGTGTTTATAGGATAATGTGTTCTTTAGCTTTGAGGCAAGTTGAATTGGCTCAATCTTCTGGTGGGATTTATATTCCATAATAACACAATAAATGATAAAAACATTTTGCGTAAGAAGCAGCCAAGCAATACCAGATAGAAGTTTATTTAAAAAAAAACCTCATTATTATAATATAATGGTAATACGAAGGGACACATGCCAGTAGATGTCAGTTAATAATGTAACATTGTATGGGATAGTTTCAATGGGTAGCATAATTTATAATAACTTTTATAATTCATAATTAGCTCTCTATTTTCCAACTGGCAGGTAAAAAGCAGCATAACAAAACAATGTAACTTTTCTTCCAACCGATCAATTCTCCTGAAAACACGACAGCGCACGCACAAAGTACTTCACGAGTGCAATTTTTTTGCCAGCCGTCTCTGAAAATGACAATATACCATTATGGAATATTGCAGTTGACTTTCACAAATGAATGAAAGGAAATGGAATGTTCACAGTCTCAGCAATTTGCTAACTAACAAACTATACCGGCTGCCTGGGTGGAAAGGTATAGTGCTTGTTTGCTGTGTCACTAGTCATTTTTACTGCCTGTTAATTAATAACTTAATTTACTTCTTATTATTTCAACATTTCTTTTCCACGGGAGGAATGTGTTATTTATTAAAAAGTCAAATTGAGGTTAAATAGCCATTATGTTCCAAAAACAAAGCACATTTATGAGTTTAGAAATTAATAAATACAAAAAGTGTCTCGTTTCCCTCCATTCCTACATGTATGATAATGGAGAAATTGTGGCCTCCGCTTAGAAAATGAACCCCTAATCCTGCTGGTGTTGGTGCCATGATGAGCCCAATAGTCCTCCCAGGGGAAAAAAGACATCAGCAGTCATTGAACTTGGAGCCGTGGGGTGGATATGGGCAGCAGTCAATAGGCTATTATGTGTCTCCGGGATGAAGGTTAATGCCCCGGGAGAGCCAGGGAGGCAGGCCGCGCACCTTGTTGCCGCGCGAAATGTCAAACATATTCACCGTCTCCTCTCGCAAAATGTATTCGCACACTGGGCACCCCCGCAGGTTTGACGGGGACTTGGCACTGTGGCTCACAGCTCGGCTTGTGTGAAGCGCTTGAAAAAGATTTAGCTGTAAGAAAGGCCCAGGGGAGGATGCATGGGTATAAACACTCGAGCGCTCTCCCACCACATTTAGTGCTTCTTTTCAGTGTGTAAGGAACGAGCTTAGTCACCGCGGGAAGGAATAAATGGACTCTTCAAACCCCCACTAAATGCTCTCACACTACAGTGAAGCAGGAGAAAAACACACACACACACACACACACACACACACACGTACCGAGTAAGTGTGCAGCACAAGGGGCAGGCTGTTCTTCATGTCAACTCAAAAACAAAAAGATATTCCCCTCATGCACTCGACCAAAACGTTTCATTTACACGGGAGGTCGGACCGCGGCGAACAAAGGTGTCTGGAGGTGTCTATGTAAATTTGGGTCACTCAAAGCACGGTTAAAGATAACCAAATGAGATAATGTTCAGCCAGGAAAGTGGTCTGAGGTGAATATGTTAGGCCTGCGGAATCTGAGGTATGCAGGAGCCGGTACTAAATATGTTACCAGAAACCTTTCAGTGAGAGATTAGATGTCCTTCTTTGGAGTTCATTGTTCCCCTTTGTGTGCGTCGAATAGCAATCGACTCTGAAGCGGCGCACAGCGAAAGGGTTACTCAAACAGAGAGCGGCTGAGATACAGCGCAGCGTAACGACTGTGTTGAGATATCAATTTGAACAAACTCACAACCGTGATACTGTTTATCTCAAAGTCAAAACCAGGAAACCCATTGGAAACTGAAAAGGATTTGAGTCACGGTGAAGAAAGGAACGCGCGGGGGGGGGGGCCTGGAAGAGTCTGCTGTTTGCTCTGAGTAGAACAAAAGAATCTTTTCTTATAATCGTATAATCTTATAACTTGTTAAGATTCTGGGGAGTCTGCGGCAAGTTGAGATCAATCCAAAGATAACATCCAGAAAGAAGAATGGATTTATGGCGGTGGAGACGGAAGGGCCGTTGGCATGCCAAACAGGCAAAACAAAAAGCCATGATGTGCACCGACGTGTTCTGCCTCTTTGCCACCTTTTGCACAAACGCATCAAAAACAGAGTCAAGGAGCTCAACCTGTCGCTTCCACACCGACGGCTCATCCGAAAGTTGGCCTCTGTGCTGTCCATCACGTGAGTCAAAGACTCAAAGCCCAAAGAGCCCATTAAAAGAAAATCTCCCAGGCTACTTAAGGGAACAGCGTCTGCAACACTCAAAACATCCAACAATTACCACGGGCGTGTTGCCTTTCTCTATTCGAGTGGCTTCGCCGTGATCCTTGAAAAGCTCCATTCTTGTCTGCGGACGGCCCCCTCAGGTAATGAGTTGCTGCTTGTAGTCTTGTGTGAGCGGAATGAGAACTAGTTTTTTATTTGACTGTACAAAGACGACAGTGTGCTCACTGCAGCGTGATGCGTCCAATTTGTAAACCTTCCCCTCCGCATGTGACTCAGATGTAATGTTGTTTTTGGGGGGTTTTTTATTAGTAAGAACAGCAAAGAAGCACCGAATCACACAGTTTTATTATCTTGGCCACATGATCTGCTGTTCTACATAAGATGCCTTTTGTCTGAATCAACTGGAATAAACATTAACTAAAACTAAGATAAGTTGGACCTCTGAGCCATAAAAAAACAAACAGGTTTTGACCCACAAATGTAATTTATTATTCAAATTCCAACCAAATCTTTAAGGGAAAACCTGAATAACGATGGACGAGAACATTTCACTGTATCATTTACAGTCCATTGCGTGGGGGGCATAGACTGTATATAAAAATGGACGTAGTCCCCGGGTCCGAAAAGTGAAGCCAATGCGTAATTGCCTGAAACTTGTATTCTCTCGAGGGACCAGCAGAGGGCGACTCCACTGGTTGCAAATTCAGTTCCTATAAAAGCTATAATAGGTGGACGTGCTCGCAGTCAGGCCCAACGCCCCTGCTCCTCCGAAAATGGTTCGCTCTGGTTTAGAACAACAAAAAACAAGATGGCGCTGACCAAAATGCTAAACTCAAAACGGCAGTTCACAAACCAACGGGGTGACGTCACCACCAGTTCACCGGCCGTTCACCCGCTGTGGCGTCTCGTGGCCACCCTTGGTTGCGGCACATCAGTGACCCACCCGGTGACTCGCTGGCCCGCGCAGGCGGCTTGTTGTGCTGTGCTTAGGTGAGGAGCCACGCCCCCCAAAAAATCTATTCTCGAAACGGAACCAGTCCCTGACAAATGAGCGATACATACGACACGACCGGTATGACTCGTCGAAACAATAACATGAGCAACGTCCTCTCCTCGAGCCCGAGACCAATGGCATAAGCCATATGTTGGAACAATCATTTTTTTTGTCAAAATTATTAAACAGAAATGACGTGTGCATTATTTTAATGGAGCTGAGAAAACTCCATCCATCATCTACCGCTTTATCAATTTAAGGGTCGCGGGGGGCCTAGAGCCAATCCCAGCTAACATTGGGCGAGAGGCGGGGTTCACCCTGGACAGGTCTCCAGCCTATCACAGGGCCATACTGTTTACAGTCTGTGAAAGGCAGCAATAATAGCTCTTCAAAATACAATACATAATTGAGTACAATATTACACTGTATTGCATATGTATCATCAAATATCATTATTATTCATCACATTTCATTGACTTGCTACCTTTATTTTATTACCTCAAATTTGTAGCCAACTACATTTGTTTGTTTCACCTGTGCTTTACTTGAGTATTACCTTTACACCACTGCATGGATGATAATAATGACGAACAACAACGATCCCCGCTCTTAAGGGTAAGAGCGGGGATCTCTCTTCTTGAACACGTTGAACTTTTACTGACAGTAAATGGTGATGCAGGTGCACAATGGGTAGACACACACACACACACACACACACACACACACACACACATATATTCTGCATATCTGTTTCCTCTGCCAAGAAGTAAATGGACTATATTTATATATTTACATTGTAGATTTTTAAGCATTCAAAGCACTTCATAGGACAAGTCACATTCACACGCATTCATACTAAGGGTTGCCGGTCGACTGTACCGCCCGAGCCACAGCCGCAGTAGTATGTGCGCGGTCACCATGGCTTTTAGAAGAATACAAGACACTCTGATTGGCACGCACACACCTTTTTTTTTTGCATTTATTGCTAATGTATTATCATTAAAATAACGTGTCAAAAGAAAATGTCCTTTCATTGTGGTTTTAATGATACCATCATTGCAGGCTGTGTTTATTACAACACACCGTGTGCCTATCAGCACAACCAAATGATTTTTACTGACAGTCCTGACAGCTTTGGAAATGGAAATTATATTTTATTTCCTCTTGTCCACCTGTTCCGTGTTTTTTTTTTCCTCTCCGGTGGACATTTGCATTTCTGTTGCAGTGTCAAACGTCACAAATATTGCATTGATTTGTGGTCTGCAGTGGTCTGATCGGGACTCCAGGTGATGGTGGTGTGATCATCTTCACTGAGAGCCCAATGACGCAGAGCAGTTCCTTGTTGAAATCTCAGCTAATAATGAATCCCGAGCAGACTGTCCACAAGAGATGATGCATACAGTTTGTTCTCACCATATTCCCCCGTCTCCTCATCCACAGCCGCACGTACACTTTGACATCGTTTGAGGCTGATAGCGCCGGGCCTCGCTATCGCAGCGGAAGATCTGAATATGTACACATATCAAACAGCAGATTTATGATGCCGGCTCCGAATCCAGAAAGACAGTCGGGATCTCCAAATTGAAGAATTCATTCAAAGGATAAACTCAATGATTTAAATTTGTATTTTTTTTGTTGTCAAAAAGCCACCCAGAAAATAAATAGTTGAAAGAGACCTCCATGGCTGTCTCTCCTGTCAGCTATTTGAAACACATCAATGAGCCACACTGATTTATGGTCATTGTGTTGAACATGGGCCCAACTAAACACACCCACGCACGCACCCACGCACGTACACACACACACACATCACAATTACCTCAGCGCTTGGTAAAAAACACATTACACAGCTATTTAAGGAAATTAGGGCCAATATTTCGCAAAAATGAAACTTTTTTTTTCTCGTGTTGAAAGATTTATATCGCAGCTGCAGCCACGGATTGGCTGTTGACCTGGGTATTTTCAAGGAATAATATGCCAATGCCAGCATCATCCCCTAAATGCAAATGACTTGAATCTGTTGAAACAGTTTGGATTTTAGTTTTCATTAGCTCTGTTCATATTGTTAAAATGCACTCACCGTGCCAAGCTGTTGAGCAGATAGAGAATAGGGCTCAAATGAAAACCAGATTTAGTGGCCGCCCTTCCCCTGTGAAACTGTACATACAGGAATGTATGCCGGCATGAAAAGTCAAATATAAATGTGGCCATTGTAGCGCTGGTGCTTTGGCGGCGCTTTCACTCTGTGACAGATTTATGGAGCTCCTTTATGAACCCCTTGGAAATCATTCAGGAGCAGCTTTGGAAATGAAGCAATGAGAGGGAGAGAGAGAGAGGTTTATGTTGTTTATATCTCTTTCCATCATTGACTCACCTCATTGTCTTCACATGCCAGTTGCATCTTAAAGACTTGACTGGATCAGCAGCTGCAGTGGAGTTTCACAGCGGCTGAGGAACCTACACTATGTCTACTATTTAAGGAAAAAAAAAAAAAACAGTGTGAGACTCTTAGAAGGACATAAATTTAATCAAGCACTTTGACACAGTGAGTTCAAGGTAATGATTGTTTTTATTTTCAATGAAATCCTCAGATGTATACTAACTCAAATTAGAGTTGAATTTCCTCCACTATGAATGTAGGAACTGCAATTGCCATTTTTGCTGATCGTTTTCGAATGCATGCATATTTACTACCGCGCCAAACATTTCACGTTGATACATGCTCGGGTTGTGTCATAAATCACAGTGAATGTTGACATTCACAATCTGTGCATCACATTATACTGTAAGTTGCATGATGAAGCAGATTAAGTGCAGCCTGATTTGTGTGGGGACTTGCTGATTGGCTTACTAACCAAAAACACTGTACAGCGGAGGCTGATGGGAAGGCGTTGTATGCATTTGGCCATGAATCAAAGTGAAAATCAAAATTTCTATTATATTTCTATTTTAGTTTAGTAGTCTTTTAAGTCTGGACTGTCTGGAAAATGGTGGACTGACTGGTGACAGCCGCATGTTTCTTCAGCCCTATGTTCCCTCATTTCTATTAAATTTTCCCTGCCTCATAACTAGGGCCTATGTTATGGTTAGGGGTGGGTTAGGGTTAGGGTGAGGGAACGCAGGGTTGAGTGAACATGGGGTTAAGGGAACATAGGATTGAGGGAACATAGGATTGAGGGAACACCGGGCTGAGGGAACACTCAACGCAGGGTTGAGTGAACATAGGGTTGAGGGAACATAGGGCTGAGGGAGCATAGGGTTGAGGGAGCATAGGGTTGAGGGAGCATAGGGTTGAGGGAGCATAGGGTTGAGGGAACATAGGGCTGAGGGAACATAGGGTTGAGGGAGCATAGGGTTGAGGGAGCATAGGGCTGGGGGAACATAGGGTTGAGGGAGCATAGGGCTGGGGGAACATAGGGTTGAGGGGGCATAGGGCTGAGGGAGCATAGGGTTGAGGGAACATAGGGCTGAGGGAACATAGGGCTGAGGGAACATAGGGTTGAGGGAACATAGGGCTGAGGGAACATAGGGCTGAGGGAACACTGAGTTGAGGGAACATAGGGCTGAGGGAACATAGGGCTGAGGGAACACAGGGTTGAGGGAACATAGGGTTAAGGGAACTTAGGGCTCAGGTAACACAGAGTTAAGGGAACATAGGGCTGAGGGAACACAGGGCTGAGGGAACACAGGGCTAAGGGAACAGACGACATTTCAGTTTTCCCTGGACATCTTTGTTGTTGAATTGACACAGTATGTTTGCATATATTCAGACTGTTGGGTGCCACTTCATGTGACTTCTCAAAGAGTAAACTGTCTTTAACTGGACGTGTCTAAACTCACCCTGTATATGACACATGCTCCCGTGGAGGAGGTAACACAATGACAGAAACCAAAACTGCGAATTAACACCCTTTCAGTCTCAACACACACCGAGAATTACAACATAATCACGTAAAGTGTTGCCTCCCCTGCCTTTACTACTCAGCAAACAATTAAATGAATTAGCAGAAAAACACTTTGCATAACACACATCTGCGCCGGCTTTAATCAGCCTAATATCTATCAAATCACAATGCCTGATTGCCGCTCTGATTTATCTGCAGCCTTCATGAGCATGGACAGGAAACTGCGATCCGAGGGGGACCGGGAGCTCTCTGTTTGGACAACCTCCACTTGATTTGGGTTGCTCTGTCAAATCAAGCAACTCAAATTTGATTAGACACTTTTTGCAGAGCTCTGGCACCAATGGTTAAATTCAGGGTTTTTTTTTTCTGGCACACCTCAAAACAACAGAAGTTTTGTTTTAGTTTTTTTAAAGTGGAGGTTGATATTGTCTGCGGCCAAAACGTGATAATTTTTCCTCAAAATATATTAAATTGCAAACAATAAAAGAATGAAAATACACATTTAAGTTTTGGCTGTTGCAAGTTGCTGAGTTCATTAAAATGATGATTATGTTCTTTTATTCCTATCCCACTGTTTTCATTCGCCAACAGTTGAGAGTAATTTAGCCCGACTCACAGTGATGCCTCGGCTTATTTCATAATTTACTGTTTTACAGTAGTGTCTTACGACACTTTGAGTTTTTTGTGCCTTGACCATTTTTGCTGTGCTTCCTTTTTGAATGACACACCACATATACACAAGCTGCATTTGATGGAATTAAGTGTTTGGGTTGTGTGCGTGCATGTGTGCATGCATGTGTGCAACGAAACACACCGTTTATAGATGTGTCAACACAAAAGAATGTGGTTTATAGTACAGACACCAGAGCGAGGGCTCCCAAATTTCATGGCTAACCTCCAAAAATGACAGATTTAATGCGGGCTAAATATAAACATGAAAATGATCAGATGCAAGGGGGGAAGTCTTTATAATATTGATGGAATCCCTGCACGGGTTCAGACTGACCAGGGGGTCCAGGGCGGATCCCACATCGCTGCTTTCAAGTGTCAGAGTGTTTTCAGGTGAATGGTTCCTCTAAGTGATTTGCACTTGTGTGCAGCAGAGTGAGACCTCGCCTGAAGCCATATTGTTTCACCTGAGACTGACTGTCATGAACAATTACTGCGGTGGTGGGGATGTTCAGGGAGGACACCTTCCATTTTAAATATGATCCCCTGAAATATCACAATATAAATGATGTGCTTAGCGGTTTGAATTTCTTTTTTATCAAACTCTGGAGCAATGCAGTTTTATTTCTATGTCTAGGATAAGAAACGACTAAGAAACTTTATCGAGGATCTTAAAGGCAAATGGACGCACAAGCCAATACGTTATTTTTTTTATTCATTAAGCAGACATGACTGGTAAAACCACCCATTTTGTAAATTCCATAGATTCATTTGACAAATGTCAAGAGATGGTTTTGGAGGGGGGGGGGGCTAATCAAGAAAAATTTAATTGTGAATTAAAAAAGGACATTTTGCAGGAAGTGCAAACTTAAACTGAACACATCAACGCCGTGGACAGAAACTGGGCAGTTCACCAGGGAGGATGTCAGAAACATCAGTTTGCCCTTTTGTTTCGACTGTGCCGTTCGCATCGACGGAGACAGTCGATGCACAGGACCTTTGTGAAAACGGCAACAAGATCCAGGAAAAACAACAGTTCTGTGGAAGAAGAACAGCCGTAACAACGCGGTGAGCCTGTATCTGTCTGTCCGGAGTATCTGAAAGAACTCAGGAGGATCTTCAACGAACATCATATCCCTGTGTTTTTCATACCCAGTTACACGCAAGACAAAGAGTGATACGAAGTCCACACACCCTAAAAAGCAACCTGGTATATCCAGTCCAATGCAGCGAGGAATGTGCCGACCTTTAAGCATTATATTGTCAGTTTGTGAGGACAAGAGCCATCATAGCTGGATCAGATCTCAAAGCAGGTCCAAACATCGCTCAAATTCTGAAGACGACGTTGCAGAATATGAAATGGTTGTGGTTGTGTTTGGTGAATAATGATTTGACAGATATACACGAGGAACGCACAACACCAGAAAAGTACTTTCAACTTCTACAATCCATTCTATTATCCAAATGTATCTACGCAGGTCACGATCGACGACTCTATTAAGACGGACGATGTGACAGCTCCCAAAACGTGGAGGCAAATCTCCTCCATGTTATCAGATGAGACACCCAACTAAAAAGTGAAAGACCATGTAATTACTTTTTTCTCAAAGATGGAGGACGTCTTTATATTCAGTCGGCGGTCAGGCAATAATAATAATGTTTTTGTTGGTATATAGTCACATTCAAGGCGAACTTGACATGTATAGATTTTACTGTCCAAAAGGGCTGAGTTTTCTATTTTAATATGTTCCAGGGCTTTAATATTTGTAAAGCTCACAAATCAAAGCAGCAGAAAAAATATAATATTTAGTCCAGGAGGGGAAGAAGAAATCGTCTGTTTTTCATGGTCGGTCCTTGAGCCTTTGTTTGGAAATCAAATGCAGGCTGCTTGCCGATTGGCTCACGAGTGTAAAGCGTTAAAGTGCACGAAGACACACGGTATAATATGAGTGTCCTTTTTCCGCTGAGCACTCACAATATTGTTTTTTTGAGTCACAGTCGCCCTCATCAACAAATTACAGGCTTCCAGTGTGTTAAACCTCCGCCCACTAAACCGCAAATGTGTGCGCCCGATGCGTCGATGTGACGCCGCGTCCGCAGTGATGCAACAGTCTGAGCCGATGTGTGGGCAGTTTCCGATGCCTGTCTGCAGGCTCGCGCGGAATCCTTTTCGGCGTAGTCCAACATTTGGAGCCTTGGCAAACGTCGACAAAACCACACGTCAGCCACTGAGCGAAGTAAAACTGAAAGCCACTGTGAGGAAGAGTGAAGAAATTCTCTCTTGGCCGGCATCGGTGATAAACTCCCCACAGGCAAATCAGAATCTTCGAATACGCCTGGACCTGTACTACACACCAGTTGTGAGAATCTCCTTGGGGCGATTCCCATCTGATACGTAACGCATGTTCATAAAGCACACTGTGTTTCATGCGCTTCCTTGGCAATGCCCAATTCACACACCCTCGCGGTTCTAACATATTTTGCTGCTTTATCATTTGGAGATGATGGAGTTGAACAAGGACAAAGCCAGAACTAATTTGTGACTGTACCACCGAGTTAATCCCACCACTTAGTATCAATTTACCCGGACGAGAACTTGCATGCGCTTTCCTCCGCTTGCTAATAAGCTGGAAGTAATAAGCTCCTGGATGCCGTTTTTGGCGTGCCAGTCGTGCGTTATGAAGACTACGCGTCGGGCTTTCATAGCACAAACAAGAGTCGTCACAGTCGAGGACTCCACTCGCGGGGGCAATTTTGAAAAAACTTACATTGCACACTCAATTCATTAGGGAGATGCACCGTTCTCTGAGCATGAACCAAATGTATAGGAGGAAGTTCTCAAAGTTAGAGATGCTAAGCCGTAGTGGGATGTGATCCTTGCAGTAGATGTTCCTTTTACTGGTGTGTAGATTCAAAGCAACTGTTCATATCAACGGTGAATCTACAGTGAAATGCCCAAGACAGATTTATGTAGAGATTCAGTAACAGTATATTAAATCTTAGTGATATTTTCCTGCAATGATTGTCGCGGAAAATTCTCTCCCCTCTCCTCTCCTCTGTGCGAGGTCATCTTATCTATGGCAGGCCGGAACAGTCTCTGTCTCTGGACGTCATAGTCCTAGACTATACTCAGACGGAGGCAGAGACTTTTCTAAGGAGGTGCCGTTCTATCGGTTTCATGACGACATGATTCCCGAGAGTTAAATACACCACGTTGACCAAGATAGGGGGGGGATCTTTGGGACATCGTGCACTGACGAACCGGGAATCTCCTCAATATTGGGCTCCTGTAATAACTACCCCTGTTACGGTCTTCCTGATTCAACCTGCATCAATTTTTCCATTACAATGATTGCTGATATTTTTTTTAAATCTTAACACAAGGTTCTTTTTGGCTTTAAAGTTGTAAACTAAAAGTCCCTGACCTGGCAAATCAGAACAAAGAAACAGCCCCACCACAAGGAAGCCTTTTGTAGCTGTACAGGGGTTTCAGACCACAGCGCATGGTCTTCATCAGCAGGTGGTTCGCCCACTTGTCCCAGTTTGCGATTTTTCAAATTTGCATTTTCCTCCCCCCCTCGTCGACGTTGTACAACACTGACGTATTCTGTTTAAGCTGTTGAAAACAAAGGAATCTGAGCGATTTACCAGGGATTGATACGAGAAACATGACAAAGGACATCAATCACTCGGTGAGTTTGTAATTTAGTCAGCCTGAGTTGTCAACTTGCGGGTCAGTGAATGTCTGAATAAGACAACTTTTAACCTGCAAACGATTCATCCGTCAATTCAATAAAAAGATGTTTTGCATTTTTTTTCGATTGTAAACTTTTCTTTTAATTGAATTTGTGAATGAGTGGTCACCAGTCCGCGTGTGCCGTTAGTCATAAAAGGAATTCAACATCGAATATTTATTCTGTATGCAAATGGATACCTTTCGATATGTGTATATGAAATGTATAGAAAAAAAAACAGCAGACCACTCATGTTTGATTATATTGAATTTGTCACTTCAGTGTGACCACAGTTCGCCCTCAAAGCCCACATTGGTGCAGTGTAGAGCTGAACTGCTTCACGCTGGACATCGCTGCGGTTGTTGTGGGTCAAGCAAAGTGTATCAGAGACCTTTATACAAAAGCTGCTGTTGCACTAATCCCTTGCTTAGTTCAGCCGAGGGAAATTGGGTTACAAAGTGGTGCTCTCCATCTTTCTGACTAGGAGGCTCTCGTGCAAATCTCAGGGTGTTTTGGCCAAACGGTGCTGCAGGAAGCTACAAATCCACTCACTCTTTCCGCGCACGGGCTATGGGGAGCTGGGATCTTAGTGCCGAGCGTGTAAAATGAGGCCTCTTCAACAGTGTGATAGAGTTTCTCACCTCTTATTGCTATACAGTAGGATTAGAAAGGAGAACCGGACGGTGGTTACTTGTTCGGCCGCCTCCCCCCATGGAGCCAATTCTCGCTCTCTCAAGATGTAGGGGCCACTCCAGAGCCGCCGGCTGAAATATAATCTCGAGCTCGGCACAGTAAATTATACGGGCTCTCCGGGAAACAATACACCCAGGTACTGCGTGGCGGGGAGGGGTGGACGGCTGAATGCTTATGAAATAAAGTGGATGGTATGGACTGTAATGGATACATATGCAAGGTTTCGACAATGTCGGAGCTGAAACAATATATCACCTGTGGAGGAATGGTTTTCCTGTGGATCAGGAGGAATCTGTTTATATCAGACAGGCTAATGGCTTTTCTACAAATGCTCCCGAGACTAGTTCAGTGTACATTTTATTGCGACAAAGTTTGTCTCACAATTCTGATTCAACAATACTAAGGGCTAAGAGTTCTGATTTGGAACCTTTCCTCTTCTCTTTCCTTTTTAAATGAGGCCTGCAGCTATGCACTCTCTGAACTCTGACCTCTGATGTTTAACTGGCAGATGATGGTTTAACCAACAACATTAATTCCTTTTTTTTAAAAGGTGAGAACAAAGTAAGCAGAAGATACCTGAACAACTTCACTCTAAATCTCTGTATAGATTTTATATATATATATACATATATATATATATTAGTAATAGGCCCACAGGTTTAGCTAAGAGAATGCCATAGAACTAGGGTGACCATATTTTCAGACCTCCAAACTGTGACAATTTTATTTTACCGCAAACCCACACATAGTAGCTTATGGCACAAAATATCAACACCAGTAAACACAAAACACAAGGTGTAATAGAACATATTCATTTATTCATTATCGGATCGGTGACACATTTCTTTGTCAGCATTTTTTTCCCAACATAACAAGGTATACCTAGAAATATCATGTGGCCTATATAACTTCCACAAAAATATAAAAACACAAAAAAGTGTCTTCTTCAGCTTTAAATAAATATAGCTATTCAGCTTTTTCTTCCTTTCTTTTTCTACAATAGGGTACACAACCTTAGGTGGCCTATAACTTTAATATTTAAAAACAATTAAACCAGAATATAAATGCATGAAACTACAGGGATTTCAATGTGTAATTAACATGCCCGTTTAAGTTGGTTGTCACCGGCTCTTGCCTCACTTGAGAAAGTTGCAACAGTGCTACTTCCAGCCTGTACCCACTGCTTATGTTTGCTCGTTTTAATATGATTTTGTGTGTCAGCATTTCCACCGTGGGCTACTGACAATGGACACTTGCACAGTTTGTAAACCTGCTGGAGCTCTTTGGAAAACACCGACTTTTCTTTTCGGTATGACAGCTCGCCTATCCCCGACGTTGCAAAGCAGGCCCTGTGAGGCTGGGGTTGCCAAGCAACAGCCTCACGCTGCGATTGATTGACACACACACACAGACAAATCAGTCGCGGTGCATTATTGATCTTGTTCTATCGGTTAACGCAGCAACAGTCTTGGCGAAGACATTGATTGACAGTGTTGCAAGGATTGTGCATTGTTCTGGTATTTCAATTGGTTGAAACCAGGTCAGGGACTGTTCAAAACCAGGACATATTAGTGTTTTACAGATAATTGTTGGGACACGGAACACAGAGCTTGGAAACGGGACAGTCCCGGTCAAATCAGGACGTATGGTCCGTATGGTTTCGAACTCAACATTTTTCGGACCTTTGCTGTATTTAAGGTCAGTTCAAATACACTTTGAATCTATAACTAATAGTACTAATCCAGTTTTTAATTTGCATTGTGCAATGGGTTCAAATTTAATTATTGTGTAGCTTCTCAAATTTGAAAAAATGGATCACACAGTATATGTTTGACTCCTCCTGTTGGACTGTATTAGAAGAAGCACAGTTTTCATTGACTGGTACAAGCACTGAATAGCATGTTTTGAAAAAGGAAGACTCAGATGTACGGAGTGTGTGTGCGTTATCCTTTTTACGGTCCACCGTGTCTTACATCCAGACATCACTGGGAAACATGCATGCAGGGGTTGGCTACTGAAGGGGGAGATAAGTAAGAACAAAGTGAGCTGTCCCGCAACGCTGTCAAAACAAGACCTCGCATTTCACCCCTATAGACGCCGTGGCCTTGAACCCAACACCAGACACTCTTCAGCTTCACAGAGATTAAGGGAACAGAGGCTCTTTTAGACAAAACTATCACACGACCTGCGTTGGCACCAGGCCGGGGCCTTCGGGCATGTTGGGGATGTTTTTCTTTGATGTTTGTCAAATATTTGGGCCAGCCCGTGACGTCTGGAACATTTAGTTTCCCGAATGCAGCCATCCGACTTTTCTGCAACTTACATTCTCTCGCGGTTATTTCTTTTGTCATCTGTGCTCGACATTGATCGACATTTTAAACACGAGGCTGGGTCCTTGGAATACCGCTAATACTGCTATCAGGCCAAAATCCTTTTCAAATACGACACAATGACAGAAGTGTTTAATTCTGTCGCTACGACCGGAGAAAATAAAAACAACGTCACAAAAAATCACATAAAACCAGCAGGATTGAATAAAAATGAGGATTCAGGCGTTTCATTATGTCTTTTATGTTTATTGCCATCTCACAGTAGGCTACTGCAGTGATCACAACGATCATAGCCACCTGAAACAAACTTTCAGCTCTTCCGTTTTCTATCAGCACGTGCCCGCGCCCATTTCAACGGACATCTGTCAGTAATATTCAGGCATCTACCACACGCTGCTGTTTATATTGGAAAACCAAGTAGTATTGACTAATCATCAGCTGCGGTGGAACGTGAAATGAAAGTGTGATAGTTAGTGTCTAGAGCTGACTAAGATCTGAAAGTGCATAAATAGAAATGTTTTTTCTGCCTCCACCTTTCCCGTTGCTCCATATTCGGCCGATTCACTCGTCCTAAAGAGGTATAAAGGAGACTCACGAAATGTATGTGGTCATATGACCCCACTCATTTTCAGTTGCCTATATTGGTCCGTGAAAAATTGCAGATTTGTTTTTTTGCACCTGTGAATTCACAAAGGGCACTCGTCCGATTCGATCTATGGATACTCCGGGCTTGCGTCGTGCGTGACAAACTGTCCCGTTGCGTTGTTGCGTGTGATAGAAGTTGAAACGAGCCAGACTCATCGAGCGTCAGCCAAAATGCCTGTGGCCTTTACAAAAATGGACGTAGTCACCTCGTCCGGATAAATGAAGCCAATGCGAAAGTGCCTGACGTCTATGAAAAAATGTCTGTACTTCTCACTTGATTTATAACGTCAGTAAGCATTTTCCTGAGGAGTTTATGGTTCAATTTCTACTTTCAAGTCTTCTTCTACGCGGCATTTTGTAAATTGCGGCCCCATTTAGAGTAAAAGAGACGATTGACAGCTGGTACCATCCAATCGGTGCATGGTTTTCGATTCTAGGTTGTCGTGCAGTGGACAAACTCTCAGTCAGACCCCCCCCCCCCCCCCCAAAAAAAACCAAGATGGCGCTGGTCAAAATGCTAAACTTGAGGCTTCAAAACAGGAGTTCACACACCAATGGGGGACATCACATTGGGTTGCCACTTGGCAATAGTGCAGGCACCAGCCAATCAAATCCTTTTGTTCAAGGAAATATGCGCAGGTGCTAGCCATTGAAAATTGTGAACCATATATTAATCTAGTTGTGGCATCTATTGCCTGTGAACTTCTCTTCTGCGACACATGGACAGAGCGAGGCCTTATTGTGTGTTCGGAGCGGGAACAGTGGTTGTTGCCATTAGGACAATTGCGCCAGTACAGAGAATCAGGCATGCCCACTGTCAAGCATTAAAGCAATGCGTACGCGTGAGTGCCGAGTAATTTAGAAATGTTTAATCCCTTATCAATTCAAGTGAGCCCTGACTAAAAACCTCACATTTTGATCCAACCGCAGGCAACGTTTCATTAAATGTGCCAATACACTGATCATGAACCTGCAGCGTCTGTCAAAGAACCTCTGGTTTTCAGTGTCCGTCAAATGCCTTCAAATGGAAATGGAATTTCAAAATGGGAAATTGCGAGCAAATATGAAAACACAACAATAAAGAGTGGGGGAAAAAACTGACATTTTAATGCGAGGCCAGCCTGTGGGTGTCGGTTAGCTACCATGGAAAAACAATGGAGGGTGTTTCCTGTTGGAATCAAAGGCCCCTGTGCTTCCAGCTTCCCCTGATCGCTGAGCGTGTGTCCACAGCGTTGCGTGTGTGTAAAAACAGACTTAAGGAGGGCTACAGCTGCCACACTCGAATGTTCTCCGTCGCTGCCGAGGTGCTTTACGCTACCACCGTGATTGCATACAGTGGGTGTATGTGCGTAAGAGGCAGCGGGACCGACGCGCACACATAAGTGGCTGGGGAAGGGGTCGCGAACCTCTCGGCTTTGTGCGCAAATCAACAGGTGCTCCCTACGTCCGTCCTGACATCATGTCCCGAAGCACCGCGGCATCAGGCCTGCACTTCAGCCAAAGAAAGCAGAGCAGAGACAATACCAGAGTCAGAGGTGAACACATGTGTGGTACAATATTAGCACTTGGACTCGCAGGCGTACAGTAGAGCCAAACGTTTCTTTTAGTTGCCCTGGACAGCACGTGGGCGTGTTTCCTTTTTTTAAGGTTAATTAGCCTCAAGGCATTTGCATGCTTGATTAAGGGAGATAACGTTCCTCATTCTTCAACTGACGATGGTGGGAACTGGACATCCAATTACCTGGATTTTTTCCTGCCCGGACCGAAGAAAAATAGTTTAATCCTATTGTCCGTCTTTGTGTCTTTTAGAGGGATATCTTCAGAAAAGCCTTTCACAAATGCCCCACGGTTGACTTAAGTTAGTTTGTGACATGCAGCAGTTCATGGCGCTAACATAAATACTAGTGCGCTAGCAAAAGGCATGATAATAGTCTTCTACTTAGCAAATATGAATGGGAACAATATCGGCTACGGAATTTTTTGAAACAGTGAAAGTGAGTTCTTTTTAACAGATTTGGATACAATTTTTCGCTTCATGTGCAAGAAGCATCTGTATGGACAGGATCTGGATTCCATTATTATTAATATAATAGTTGTGATTTGTTAGATGGATCTCAGTATATGCTCTGTCCATAAAATATCTAACAACATTTTCAATAAAAAATTTCATTTCATTTATTCATTTCACAAATCTTTGCCCAATTTGGCAGGCTGTTTTCAGTGAAACCCTGTTTTGTAATTGTTTTTGCCAGATTTCTAGATATGTTGATGTGACAAGAATCCCCATGGATCTAGAAAAGCACGGTGAAATTGAAATATTTACAATTTGCGCCTCTTCTGTTTTTGGGGACAGTCTGACAGATATATGTGATCGACAACACTTCCCAGAAGCGGCTCCACCTCTGCGTGTCTCGACATTTAGCCAGTGTGCTGAACTGAAAGCACAGTGCTTCACCGCGGTGTATCTGTGTGAATCATTTCCACGGCGTCACAGAACCCTCATAACTCAACCGAGGTGAAAGTGAACCCACACCTCTGAGCAAAGGGGTCTCTCTGCCAGAAAGTTCCATTTAAGATAAATTTGTTCACGAGTCACGTTATCTGGGCGAGCGACTGCATTCCAGGTTTGTGATTCCTCTCTCTCTCTCGCGATGTGACAAACCGGTTTCGGGGGGACCGTAATGAGATTTTCTGGCGAGAGGAAAAGGTTATGTTTTAAACCTGTCGTTCACCAGCAGGCGGCTGGATCGTATTGTTCTGCCGTCGAGGGAGTTTGACGTTGTCAGTCCAACGTTTAAATTCCTCCTTTGTGTTCTGTTCGGGGCAGCAGAGGAAGTGTTCACGTCTCCTGGACAGTTGTCTACCGTACGTAGTTTTTCCTCACTTTTCCGGATCTGACTATCCAGCTTCTCAAACCCTTTGACGTTTATCTGCTCCGAGTGTCTAAAATCAAATCAAATCAATAATAGGAGAAGGCCACTGGGACTCCTATTTACGGGCGCTATAATACAAATTGAGCTGTTGTGGTGACGGAGCTCTTGAATTACGTGTATGAAAGGGATTTTTCCGTAAAAGCCATGCACGCAGTAATTGCTGTTTACGGTTGGCAGCCGCCATTTTCGTGGCGCAATCAACTTTTGTAATGATGCTTCATTAGCGTCGCCCACTTGTTTGCTTACTGTCTGCGGGGGGCTGTTCATCTCCACTGTCAAACGGCTTGGGCAAAGTGGTCATTAAGACGAGGGTTTTATTGAAGGAAAGTCCAACGGAGGGAGACGCTCTCCGCGAGAAAGACGGGGGACGTCACCGGCCCCTGCAGGGGGTGATGTTTACAGCATGCCCCGTCTCCCCGGAGGGGGCCAATGTGGCGGTCGGAGCTAATGGCAACGGCGAGCACATCACCTCATTGACGACGAGAGTGTACATAGGCAAAGAGACGGCTTATTTTGTCACGGCCCTTTTGCCTTATTCCTTTTGCTGGGACGGGGGTTTTGTTCATCAGTCTGTCATTGCTCATCTGTTCCTTCCTTCCCGTCATTTAAAGAGTGCGGGCTGCACTGTGACATCAGCAGACATCTTATTCCTGAACAAAGGGTCACCCGGCTCCCTCCGAGTCGATGCTCGTGGTTTGTCTTTGCGGATGCTTCATGGCAGTGTTGGATGGTCGGTTTGCACGGCCATTCCACCGTGTGTTACGACATCCTCCTCATATCGTGAAGATGCTGATCATTGCTGTCTGGGCTTCTCCCTGCCCTTTTTAAAAAGGACTTTAGTGCTTAGTTTTGTCTTCTTATGTTTGTTTCCTTCTTGTTGAGGCTGGTCGTGCTATTATCGCGGGTTTATTTCCCGTTTAGTTTTCCAAGTTTTTTTGGTTAGTTTATAGGGGAAGTTGTGGTTCCTGCGGCCTATTGCCGGTTGGCCCACACGGCTCCCAGTCTCTCATGTGTTTGGTTATTTGTCAATTTATTTAATATCCTTACTATGAATTAAAAATACTTTTTGTTGGAATTGATACTCAGATATGGCGTCCTCATTCTACGTTACAGGTCACAAGAGTGAGCCAGAATGTTTTTGTTAATGTGTGTCGTGGCCGTGACACACCACAAGACTGAAATATATCAGCTGCAGTGTTGTACAGAGTTCCATGAAAGTTTTTGCGCAGATGATGAATAATATAGACCTTGGGGGTCCTTTGAATCCTTTTATCTAGCCACATCAACAGGCAATTTTTTTTTTTAGTTTAATACTGTAAAATGAACGCTGTAAAACTGAAATTAAATTCAACAGGAGGCAAAAAAAGGTGGTCATTTAAATATAATGCACTACTTTTATCTCAATCTCCGCCCTGAGCGGCTTACATCTCAAAGATAGCGTGCGGTCCAGCCCACTGTGTCAAAGAAAAATGTCACCCGCCTGTTGCAGGAAATGCCGGACTGAAATAGTCGATCACAAATCTGGGGGGGGGGATTTTAACACTGTTCCATTTCCTCCGTAAATATACAGCTACTGTGAGTCCGCCCGCATAACAGTCTTTCCAACTAACTTGAGTCTAAAGTGAAAGCAGCTGAAATACCAATAACAATGAGACGCAGCATGTCGGCCAGGAAGAAAAAGGACATTTTTCACTGCACGGACTTATAAAGACGCGCTCGGCATTTACTGCAGTTGTCATTTGTGCTGACGTGTATCAGCCTGGTGTACAGCACACATTTCACGGTCTCAGACTTTCAACACTATAACACTGTGAACATAGACCAGTTGCCATGAAACCATCCGCGAAGTTGTGGCTAAATTATATCTCACAGTCGTATGAAATGGGAGGAAGTGTCCTCGGGTTGAGAACCTAATTCTTGTAAATTTTCTTTCCAATGTCTGAAAAAAATCAACTGTGATTTTTGTCATAGTGTCGACAATGACTTTACAGGAGTTTAATATGAGACCGCAATCAGTGCTAATACTTAAAGGTACATACGTTTTGAGACTCATTTGTCAAAATGTTTTTGATCTATGGGGGTCAAATTAAAGATGAAGACACTTAAATTGAACACCAGAGACAAAAAATTAAAGATAACTCATGCCTTACCTAGATGACAACCAACAATGACCTTGTTCGTCTCGTCATATGTCAGAAAAGACTTTGTTCACTCTTGACTTTCCACAAATTAGATTTACACACAGCGGTTTGAATTTTGCTCCGGATCCCATTTCCTCGGAGACATTTCTAAATGAGTTAATGTGGACATAATGTACATTACAAAGAAAGCACTGTCGTAGTATCATAGGTGGAATGGTGCTCAGCATGTGATCGCTAATCGGATTCCTGCCAGACTGAAGACAGCGGAGGACCTTTCCTTTGTGATGTCATGTAAGAGCAGTTTTAAAGGTCCTTTTCTTCCCGCATGTTTTTTTTTCTTCTGCCAAACAACACAACCTTCAGATTGTGATTGTCCCTCCCGGAAAACATACGTCCTTCAGTCTTTACTTCCTGTGAGCTGCTTGCACATATAGTTTGTGTTGAGCTAAATCAATAACAGTGAAAGTCCATTTTCATAAATGAATTCAGACCAAAAAGGTAAACATGAGGCTTCAACAGTACACTCTATGCTTAGTCCAATAAACAGCGGATGCAAATGAATATAAAATATAGAGTGGAAAGCCTCATTTTTTTTTGCAAAGATTTATGCATTTTAGCAGTGAATCTGGAATAATAAGCTGCGTTCGGTGCAACGGAAAAACAAAATGCAATGCTTTCTGCACAACAGGAGTGAAGGCTTCGTTTTATTAAATGGATCATATCCCTTTGCACTTTTGCCCACACATCCCCTCTGCAGATGGAGATTTTTCAGTGTTGTCATCAGAAAAAGAAAAATTGTCATGTATATTATCTTACAAAAAGACATTTGAGAGCAAAGTGGAATTTGGGCTGAGCGTCACTTCACACTTTGAATGAAACAATCTGGAAATTTGCATTTGACTCCTGGTGCGTGCAGCAGCAGACGCCTCAGTTTAGTCTGAGCCGGGTCATGAAAGGAATGTTGTACCACAACACTTGAAACGCTGCGATAGTGAGTGTGTGAATGTGTGCGTGTGTTGATCTCTGGATCTCTCATGACGCATCATTCTACCACAGTATCTTCCGTGATGCTTTGAAGTGAAACACATGACCACTTCGGCCTGTCTTTCTCATTTTCTGTGGAAAACGCCTATAAAATGAGATTCTCTCTATAGGTTACTCTGTAGTGTCTTAACTTTGCCTGCATATATCTGTGTCTCTTGAAATGGCTGGTTTAAAATGCCCCCCCCAGGCATCAGAGAGCCAGGCTCCACTTAGAGGGCCGACTCCTTTCTCTGCATAAACATGCCACTTCCCTCACTTCCTGTACCACCTGATACCAGCCGCAATGAAAGTCTGATGTTTTTTGCCTTCACCCTTTTGCTCCAAACGGCGTTTCAAAAAACACAGAACGTTTGAATAGTCTGTTGCACTTAATCACATGATTTTTTTTTTTTAAATTGTCTTTGCCGAAACACAGTCCAAATCTCTCGACTTCGTCTGATCCCATTCTCGGACTCTAACACAAAGAATATACAAGGACAAACAGGTTCACAGAACAAAGACCCTTTTTCTGATTGTACATAGGGCGAAAATACTTTAATATAATTATTTGGATACACCAGCACCTTGTGTTTCCATGATGGTGAAGGGCCCATATGCCTGCCACTGGTACGCTCCTATGGGTTGTACAGGGAACGTTCATTTTAGACTTGTTCAAAAAAGACACACAAGGAAAAGTAAATCAAAGAATTAATAAACAATTAAGTCCATGAACAAAAAAACTCTCAAAAGTCAAAGATGTAACAAAAAAAAAGAAGCAGAATCGTGACACTGATGAAAATAATCAATTACTAAATTGAATTTCTGAATATCAAACGAAGAATTAACCCTCGCCCCCCATTTGTTTTCTGTTTGACTAACCTGTCACTGGTCGTGATATTCTGCTCCTTAACACTTTTGGACTGATATAGGAAGGTAAAAAACGCATTATTCTTGATAAATTGTGAGTGAGCGTCAAGGTTCCCAAGCCACCTTGGTAAAATGGTGAAAACCTTTTGTTTGGACATCATTTCAATTATTGGATATGACTCTACTACATTCTGACATTAATTGCATATTCCCCACAGATTGTGACCTACTCTAGACAATAGCAAAAAAAATGACCATTCGCAAACACTTTTGAGATCCGGTCATTTGGTATATTATACATTCCTCCCACAAGGCTACAACGGCCGCCCTGAGAGCCCCTTGACAGGAAACGTCACAGGAAACCACTACCCATGAGTGCACAGGAGCGACTGGAAAAAAAAGACCCCGGCCAATCGGGCCAGAGCACGCCAGAGCACGCCAGACCAGGTCTGTCACACATCCAGAGTCGGAGGAGTGCAGCTCTGTTAGTGTCAGAGTCAACATGTCAGCCTCTGCTGTGAATCCAAAGCAACTCCCTTACGTATGCCGAAGAGAGGCAGAAAAAGCAGATGTCTGCAAAAACAGATTTATTGAAATTCTGATCAATTCCACCGCATCACAATTTCTGAGAAACTCCCTTTTAGAAAATACTGCTTCTTTATGATAAACAGGACTGTATATATATATAAAGGAAACTCCGGATTGACATAGAGGAGCATGGAAAAACGTACCAGGCAACAAGGTTGCTGACCTTTTTTTCTTCTTCTCCCACTGGGACTTTTCCCACCTTTTAAAATGCACCGATAGACTTGCCAAGGAGCTGAGTGTGCTTTCAGTTACCACGGCAACGAGCAGTGAAAGGCAGTGGTTGTAAAAGGGGGCGGATGTGTATTTTAAAATTTGGGGTTTGCTTTGCACTGGACATTCAGTCTGAGACCACTTTTCCCTCAAGTGATCTCAGACTTCTGGAACCCACTGTGCGTGTGTGTGTGTGTGTGTTATCATGCTGTATGATTGTGTGTACTGTACATTATTTCTGTGCAGGTTCATTGGGCGTTCTTGTTACAATGACAGGAAATGAACCCAAAAAATATATTTGTCTCGCAAACAGACCAGGGTCTTCAAATTGCCAGGGGGGGTGAGTTGTGTCTAGATTATAGTGCTATCATCGAGCCTCGACATGGCACAGGAAACAAGAGCCTCTCGCCCCGCCATCAAAGTCAAAGCAGATCTAACGCAGAGCATGTCTGCCACTTCAAACCCTCTACGAGCTGGGTTTTATTTTCTTCAAAGTCCCCATTCCCCTGAGAGATGCTGTGACGGAGCGATGTGCCCCAGACCAGCAATGCTTGCATTTTTATGGCCGAGTCGCTCTCGAGTTGCCTGGAAACCAGAACAATCAGTGAGCTCATATTCATTTGCTCTCGCACCGTCACACCTTCCCCTCCCATTTCAGACAGTTTGTTTTTTTTCCATTGTCCCGGGACAGGTTGCACCAATCACAACTGTTTTCTTCTAAAAATGGAGCGTATTTGATACAATAGCTGACGGGCGAGGTGACTGTCGAATCGGAATTGTTGGTCTGCGACACTGTGAGGGACCAAGCAGTCTAGCACGTGGAACTACAGGTACATTTCAAAAAGGCGTTTTATTTACTGAAAAAGAAACAAATTAATCATTTTTCAAAAAAGAAAAAGTTCTGGGCCCATAAAAGAGGTTAACTAAACAGAACTTTACTTAGGCTATTAGCACACCGAACGCAACGTACAACGGACCCTAACCCACACAGGGGAAACTTAACAACCAAACATTACTACAACATTACAGAACAAAATCAAAAACCAAAATCCTTTCTCAAAAAAGGATGTTAACTTATTTAAACTTTAATCAAAACCTAAAATACTTAATATAATGTAAATCAAGAAACAACAAACATACTCAACAAAGATCGAAGCTCCCCCATGACACGGCGAGGAGTGGTAGGGTCCAATTTGGCCAGCTCCCCTATAGGGCAGCTCTTGCTCCAGGTGTCCCCCTTATGCCCATCCGACAGCAAGGAACCATTGTAGGAGTGTGGAACATCAGACAAATGGTGAGCTCGCAGAAACATAAAGTTTAGAAAGAAAGACTGTACAAAAGTAACTTAATGTGCGCACCACGAAAAGATGCATCAAAAATGTATGAACTGACAATTGTACGATTGGAGGAGTCGATGATTGGTCGATGATTATGTTTGCCTTTTTTGAGGATCTGCTTCTTTAATGTATGTCCGGGAGATGAACCAGACTAATGGGAGTAATCTTATTGGCTATTGTTTAACTTGTCTGCGCAGAGACTTCAACTCTGATGCTATAAGATAAAACCTAACAGGAAACTACACTCATCACAGCAGAGTCCAGAAGAGGAATTCACTTGTGAGTTAAAGAGGCTGTTGGAGATACTGAAGCATCCAAACTGTTTTTTCCCATGGGGATACAAATTCAATTTCCGCCAGAATGCTGGATTAAGTTATAAAAATTCACATTAGTAACAAATATATGACACGTTACGTGTAATCTACATGCGTGTAACAGTTTGTCTTCCGTCTTTCCTACATGGTGGATTGTGACCCCCGTTGACTTCATCTTCCTCATCGTGGCACAATCGCATGGTGTTAAAACCGTAAACTGCATGAAAACAGTCCTAATCAAGAATCCCACACTGGAGAATGAAGGTGGGAATAAAAGAGTGACAACCTGAGGGTGCCGAGGGGACGAGGCCTCTGAAGGGGGTTTCAGCGTCACAAAATGGATTCCATGTTTACTTAAGTAGCTAATCAGAGAACCACAGGCAATCAGAGGTGAGAGGCAACGGCCTGTCACTCGTTCCTCCTTCAGGAACGGCGAAGCTCAAACATTCTCATCATCATCATCATCATCATCATCATCGTCACCATTATCCTTATACAGCCTGCTGTGTATGAAATGAATTAGAACAGAGTACTTGTGTTTCAAGGGAATGTAAAAAATAAAAAAAAAAGAATGAAAAAAGGTGTGATTATGTCGTCAGCTGTGTGATTCATATAATTTCCTGCACTGCTGTGGATTCATCTTCTTGGTTTTTATGGCGAGGTTTTGCTTCCCACCTTTTTTGTCAGGGTACGTTTGTGTTGAATAAATTATGACGGTAAAGTAAATCAGACTCATTTTTAATGTGATGAAGCGTGCAATTAGTTAAGATTATATTCATCTTTATTTCAGGTACATATAAGTCCATATCTATGGAAGCCTGTAGGGGACTTAATTCAAATGATAATGTAAATATGAAAATGTTATTCCACAGTAGCATTATAATTTTCCACAAATATATGAGGTATTGCTCTGACCCCAACAGACTTCATCTGTATAACTTCGGATATGGGCAACTCAACATGTACCGCTCATTTTTAATCTTCGGTCCAAAGCGCACTCTACGCCAGACAACATGTCACTCCAACCGCATTAAAGCAAACAAATCTTATGCAGTATCATACCTCTTCCTACTGGTTTTGCTCGTGGGAGATGTGCAGCTCAATCCAGACCCAGGCCTTGTGGATACACCTGTTGACGGCGCGACGGGCCTCCTTCCTCGCCAGCGAGTGGAGTTTCCTGCCCTGGAATGCGCGAAAACCTGGATGCGCTGTTTAAGAACTTTAAGCACAACAGCGAGGTGCTTCTCTTCTGAGATTTTAATACAAATTGGTTAGACAAACACTGCAGGAAAAAACTCACATCCAAACATGACTAAAGTCAAATGATTGAAGCCCCTACACGTATCACCAAGAATACTCAAACACTGATAGATTTAATTTTCACGAACAGACCTGACAGAATCATGAAAAAAGATATAATTTAGTCACTGGTCTATATGACCATACCATGATTTTAATTGCAAGAAAACTAACAAAGAAAAGACTGACTAGGTTTATAAATAAAAATCAGAATTCATTTAAATTTGAAGTCCTTCTTAAAAAACTGACTGAATTTGAGAACGAGTTAAAGGGTGTTAACTGGGATGAGCTTCTACAATATGACCAAGTAAACGACTGCTGTAATAAGCTTATGTCAACTATTGGGGGTATTGTTGATAAATACATTAATAAGTGAAAAAAATCCCAGAGAAAATTTCAGCTACCATGGATGAATGATAATATTAGAAAATTAATGAAAAGAAGGACCATGCCCTGAAACATTAGCCACCTTCAAAAAAAATACCAAATTGTGGCTAATTCATGAACAATATTGCTCTCATATTTAGTTTTTACACTGTGCTCTATCTGTTTACTTTCTTTACTTTTTCATTTCTTTCCATTTTATTTCATCTCTATCTTATTTTTAATAATGTTAATCTGTATTTTTATTTTAAAACAAAAGCACTACTAGGGACAAGTGTCGTGAATTAGCTTCAGCTAAAAACACTATGATACATACATCAGATGACTGTTTAAGCTTATCTATGTTTTTTGTATCTCTCCCTATCTAAATGAACCTTAAAAAAAAAATTTAATGAAAATGCAATGATGCAATTGTCATCTTCACTCCATTTGACTTTTCATTTTCATAGACTTAACCTGCTCATCAGTGGACAATATCTGAATGTAAATGCAATATACACAATGCAGCCTAATTTTCAATTTATGCAAGCAATATGTAAGTCACAATTAAAATCAATAATGCATTTCTAACCATTTGAAAATGAAATTGCAAACTCCATTTGACTTTTCATTTTCAATTCATTTAACATTTTCATTTTGTTATCAAATCGCATTATCATTTTATTATAGTCATGGAATGCCCATACAAGGATATGAAAATGAAGATTGGATTTTCATTCAAATGTTTTACTCAAAAGACATGCTATTGTGGAATTACATTTTCAAAATTCACATTTACATTATCATTTGAATTAAGGCCCCTATAAGCTTCCATAAATATCAATACAGAGTAAATGAAGAGTACGTGAAAGCTCCAGCACAGCTTCTGGGTGGATTTTGTGGTGACTGTTTTGAATCATCTGCTGTCTCCAAGGTCCTTAAGGCCCCTTAAGCAAGGCATTCAACCCCCACATACAGTACTCTGCCTAACGACCGCAGACTGGTTGTTTAGCATTTAATCACAGCCTGATTATAGCTGAGTGTAGTTGAATATAACACTTTCAGATTCCTCTCCATCTGAATTTAAATGCTGTCCTCATTTATGGTTGTACACGGCTGTCCTGTGTGTGTGTGTTTGTGTTTGTGTTAGAGAGAGAGAGAGAACTTAATCTAAGGAAAATAAGCCCCAAACAGGAATTTTGATTCGATTTAAACACTGACGCAAACAAGCAAATGTGACATTTGGGAAAATCTTTTTAAAGTCTTTTTAAAAAAAAATTACATCAAGGATATCTCCTGAACTTTAGTCCCAATTATGGGTCATGTTCCGAAAAACAGATCATACACTTACCATGATACAAATTTTTGTCAGACTCTCCCTGCCTACAGCACTAAATTTCAGTGCACCCTCCATAGCCGAGCAAAACATTTTTTTACATGATGACCGTTTTCACACTGCCAAGTATATATGATCTGTGTAAAATCGACATTCTCCATTAAGAAATTCTGATTGACGACTTCATGAATCAAAGGTATAATTTGATAGAGAGGGAGACATAATTCATTATTTCCTAAAAAAATATTTGTATAAGTGAATATAACCTTTATAACGTTAGAGTCGGAATTCCTGTTTTTTGTGATTCTGGTGGGAGGTATCATGCTGCTGAACTCCGAATATATAATTGTCTGTGTGAACTGATGCGGCTCAGAAATGGCAGAGCTCCAGAACCCGTTTTATTTGGGACAAATTACGGTATTTGAATTTGCAAAAGTGAAATTTAATAAAAAAGCAGGTTGTGCAGACAACATTGATGTCATTGTGTTATTGTTGAACGGACCCTCACACTTAGAATTCAGTAGTGTGTATCCTCGTACTTTAAATTGGTTGGCACTCAACGGGAGATCGGTCTATTCAGTGTGACAGCTCCATCCTTCACGTCCAGGGTTTCAGATCCCACCCCCTGCTTCTCTATTTAGAGGCCCATTAGCCAAAATGAACCGATTTTAAAAAGTAACTCTGTGCCATCTCTCCACCGAGGTCCGCAAGGAAATGGCGACTTAATTACAAATATCTTGCATTTTACTTATGGTTCAACTTGTCTTTAGATTGCTTTTAAATGGTTTCAACTTGTATTTTTAATGGGGCCTTTGCGGCCAAATAAAGTAATTGAATTTTTTCTTCTTCCTGTTTTCCACCCAGGCGCCCTGGAAACGTTTTTATTTTTATTGTCTTTGCCTTGATGGCCTTGGCATTTATAATGCATGTAAGCTGGTTAAATGTCTTACCTACATGTAGTGATAGCAAAGTTTAAAGCATCAGCAAAAATGAATGTTATGTAATGTAAAGATAAATGTGGTGACCTTTAAAAATCAACAAGGACCGATATAACGATATAACCTTGGAGGATATTGTCTGAGAAAAATCCATACAAATGACTCACTGTACTGGTCTCTTCAACTTTGAAAGTTGTGGATACCAGCTTAACTTTGAAACAACCCTTTTGTTATTTGCCTATAACAACAACAAACCCCCAAGGTAAAACGACACCAGACATAATTAAAGATTTTAATCAGTTTGGCTTCATTTAAAAGAAACCAAAAAAAACTCCGACCTTCAATGTTCTTTCTGTTTACTATTGCTTTGTGACGGTCTTGTGACCGTCTGAGGGGCGACAAGTGTCTCCGTCTAATGAGAGGCTGCGTGGCGGCGGGGGGGGGGGACCGAGGTGCTTCAGAGAACACCTGTCATCCAGGACGGCCGCGCTAATAAAGAGGAAAATTAACAACCATGCCAAAACGAAATGTGCTAACTGGAGCTTGCAGGGACGGGGGGTTTGTGGTGGGAGGATAAAAGGGAGCATTTGAAGTGTGTGTGTGTGTGTGTGTGTGTGTGTGTGTGTGTGGTCTAGGGATCACTCATGTTGTGAACATAAATCTGTTTAGACGAACACATTCTGTCATGATGTAGATCATTTCATTTTTAGGTGAAGATATATTTTAAGGTTAAGTTAAGGTCAAGTTTGGTTTAAGGAAAGGTAAATCCCCCAGAATGTAACAATTGTCCATGTAATGTTCCCTAAAGTCGCGCGTTGGTGTTTGCAAATAAAGAACTCTGATTTGAATGGGTGAACAAACGATATCATGTACAGAAATGTAAGCGACCACACGACCCAGATCATATTTCATAAAAAATTCCCGTCTTCAAAGCAGCAGCCAGCAGGTTTCCCACCATCTACAACACACACACACACACACACACACGACTTTCAGTCTTCCCTGTTTGCGCTCTGGTTTCGTCTCTGGCAGCGGGGACAGATTATTGCTTATTGCTCCTCCGGCTCTTTGATCAAACGATTCATGCTCTTGGATGGGATGCCAATCCAACATTTGCTTTGATTGAGGGCAATTAAGCCCAAAGCCCCTGAACAGGTCCCAACTCGTCCAGCTTGAACCCAAATGTGACTGGGATTGGCTGATGGGATCTTCGCAGGGCCACCGTGTGGGCCCATGTGGTGGGTCAATTTTGGTGCTTTTTTTGAGCATCCCGAATCACATCCCAGTCGTATATTATTATTATTATTATTCTGGGGATGGTAAATGTAGTGAGGGGCTAAGTGAATCTATTTTTCCTTTTATCTGCATTATCTGAGTTGACTATCAGGCGCGCATCGGGAACACCAACATAGATGCAGTTCAGGTTTTGGCACATGCAGTTTGCAACAAATGATGGCTATTTCCTCATGTATCAGAGCTTCTCAGTATTGAAATCATTAGCGTCATCATGTGCCATGCTCTCCTAGCCCCTTAAGAACCCCCTTGCATTTCTGGCAGCGAGGCCGATCCACGCCTTCATGCTGTCTCTGTCCAGGTAGTTTTCAAATGTCGGAGCCAAATGTACTGGTCTGAAAAAATGAATCTGAGGAGTCGAACGTGGTTATTTCAACCGGAGAGTGGTGAAGAATGACAGATTAGCAGCTTTTAATGAAATATTGAAATGGGTTCATTTAGAAGGCAGGGTTTCCCCCACACTCATGGTGAAAGCTACCCAAGCAGACCTAACACAATACAGCCACAACAGAATTTATGTGCCATATCCTCCACGTCACGTCTGCTCGAGTCTTATCTCACTGCTTCCTTCTGTGCGAAAAAAGATTAAAAAAAAACACGGGCCCACAAAAGGTCAAAGGCATGAAGAGGGCCACCATTTGGCAGTCGTCTTTGGAGTCAAGCAGGAGTTAAAGTTCATTTGGTATGTTTTGGCCGCAGGCAATCACCACGCTGTTCATATTCAGTGCTGGACCCATGGCCGACAACAAATGATGGCTCTCTCAAAACTGGCCAGTTGTGATAAGTAGGGAGGGCTGAACGAAGACGGGCTTGCAGTCAGCCAAATTGTCATTTTGGTCCGGGTAATTATTGTTGTCGGGCGGGGAACACGGTTGCGAGCGAGCGGTGCCGTCTTTGAATTGCTCACCTGTGGCAGAGTCGAGAGGAGAGGTAAACATCACGTGGATCTGCAGCCAGCCCCGACAACGCGGCGGTGAAGTCGCGCTGCAGCAGGGGAACCACCAGCCTTACCGCTTTGCAAAAGTGTTCCAGAGTGTTCCAAAGACTCTCCAACAGTGAGTGGCGGAGAGTTCTGTTGTTCTGTCGTTATCTTAACGACGGTTTCATTTCGCTATTTGAGAGCAGCGGCTGCCTCAATGTGTCCGTCAATAAAACAATGAGGCAAAGTAAGTTTGTCGTTATTTTTTTCTGTTCCACATAGGAAACTTTTCATGATGAATAACTGGTCACAGAAAATGTTCTTCTTAATGGTAAAAAGAGCAAAAACCAATTGATTTGAAATTCTTTTGGGCATATGAGCTCAAAACATTATCAAAAATATTGTTTTCTATAGTTCTACTTGCCGCACTAGAAGCTTCCCTAAATGTTAAAAGACTGTAAAACTGTAGATATGTCCATAAAAGCCCTTGGTTCTTCAAAAGTCCTTCAACCCTCCTTTACTTTAAAATTCCACCAATTCAAGACGTGTGTGTGTGTGTGTGTGTGTGTGTGTGTGTGCGCCTGTGCCTGTTGGTGAGTCAGAACATGCTAGAAGTACCGTGACAAACCGCTGCTCCGTCAACAAGCGTGGGGCACCAGTGCGAGATTGTTCACATTGTAAGATCTCTTGGCCTTTCATGCTTGGCGGAGTTACTCAGTGGCTTGGAGCGGCGAGGGAGTAGGGGGGAGGGAGGGGCGGATGAGCAATTAGTGCGCGAAACAGATATCCCCTGCTTTTCGAGCAGCCAGCCCCCGCTCCGCCCCCGAGCACAAAGTGTTAGTCTGTCGGCAGCACCTTGACTGGAGGCGAGCGCGTCGCTGTTTGTGCCTGCCTGCCGACCATCTCGTCTGATTATACGGCGCGGTGAGGAGAGATGGGGGGGCTCTCGGGGAGCCGCGTCGTTTCTCCGCGGTGACTCGGAGCTTTGAGAAAATCGATGGAATTCAATTTGCTCACCAAACTCATTTTCAAAGACATTGACAGTATTAGTGTTTATTTTGAAAGTTGAAATACACAATTCACTTTATCATAGCCTGTGGGTTTTTTTTTAAGGCATGTTTACAGATATGTACTGTAGACCATATATTTGTGCAAATAATATTAATCATATAACGCATTATTAATATTTCAGAGCTGAACGGGTTCGGTCCGACTGAGATTGCTCGGAGATTGTTGCCTGAGAGGGGAAACAATCAGCTGCAAAATACAATTACATGATAAATAAATATTGTCTCAGTTCCTTTATCAAATTGACTTTTCAAATTTGGTCCTTTACAGCAGAGGCAGCAGCGTATTTACAGTGTAATCAATTATACATTTTAACATATTCTACATCCAAACCATTTAGCTATTTGTTTTAATATAAAACAGTGTTAATAGACGAATTAGTGTGTACAAAGAAGTGCAGCTTCAGAAAAATCTTGAACTTTAGTCGGGGGAATTAACATGCATTTTAAGTAACTAAGCCTGGCATACATGAAACATGTCTGTCATAGGTAAAAACGTCTTTACTTCTATGTTTTCGGGGTTTTTTACAAATAAGAGTAGACAAATCAAGGTCAATAAACGGTGATAGACAGTAGTTGGTTCACACATGCAGTAGCTCCAGTTTGTGCCTTCCATGTATTTTCATTACATCTGAGCCTCAGTCCTGAGAATCCATGTGCCTTGCAAAAACACAGAATGCCATTTAAATACGACTTGTGGCAGAAAGTTTTCTGAAAGCCAAAACTCAAACCTTGGATAACTCTCTGCTCACTGATCAATGTTTCCAATGTTGTGACTCATATCCCAAAATGCCAAAGTGATGTGTCGTGTGTAAATGATGTATAAAAAAATAATATTTATGTGGATACAGGTTAAACAAGTAAAACTAGCAAATTTTGGATACCACCATTTTTTTTACTATAAAATACCATGTGTCCACAGAATTGTTTGTGGGGAAAAAACAATCCAAAAAATTAAGTGACTCGTAGTATATGACAAAAAATAGCAGCACAAGCTGAAACCAAGAATATTTCAAATTTACTTGGAAAATGACTGAAATGGCTAATCGATTATTAAAATGGTTACGGAAAACGAATCGTCTGCTTGGTTCAGCTCCTGTTGAATAACCTTCTGGGTTCATGAACGGTCACCAGGGGATTGATCTGACAAAGAGATGCTCAAATGTAATGTTAACACCTGAGAGGCACAGACTGGGCCTATTGCGTACAGAGCATGCGGGGTCAGCTGGGTTGTTCAAACGTCTGTATCCAGCGGGGGAGGGAAGTCGAGACACGGTGACAGCGAGTCCTGACTGTGTGTGGAGCTAATCCCGGTGTCTGAGTCTGTGTCTGTAATGTCTAGAGGGGACAGGCTGTGTTTGAGTTTCACCGTCTGAGAGACGCTGCACTGAGTGTCACTTTTCAGTGGGGGAGGACTGGACTTTTCCTCTGTGCCGTCCCCGATCTGCAGTGAGCTCAGCTGGGCGGCCAGCTGCCAGCACTCCTGGTCCTTGGAGACCAGCGTAGTGTCAAAGTACTTCAGCTGCTTGTCTATTTCTGCAGCTTGGTTGTGAAGGGACACACCGGCGAAGAGGCTGCAATTCAGTTCATCCCGCAGCCTCTCGACTTCGGCAGTGTAGAACGATTTGTCCGACTCGGAGGCAATCCAGGAAGCAGCTGCTGCTCCTTCCTGCTCACCCTCCTCGTCTTGGTCTAGCGGGAAGGTAGCCCTCCTGAGCTCAGAGTCTATATCCCGGGACAGCTGAAGGATGAGCTCCTGGTGTCTCTGGACCTGCAGGTCAAGCTGTTCAACTCCATCGCTGGTGTACAGGTACTCCTGCAGCTGCTCCTCAGTGTGCACCTCCGAACTCTGACCGCAAGCCTGAGCCAGTGCACTCTCACACTCCGCTTCTCTCTGTGCCAGTAGTTCGAACTGCTCAATCTCCAAATCCAGCTCCCTCATGTGTTGGATCTGATCCCGGATGGCGTGGTCCTGGTTGAGAATGAGCTGCACCATTCGCTCAATCTCCTCGGCGCCCGGGGAGGTCTTGCTTTCATTGTGAAGCTTTTCCAGCTTCCTGAAAGCCTTCTTCACCATGCGCTTTTGCTTCTCCACTGGCAGAGGCTGGGGGTACTGCCCACGACCCTGCTCCCACCGCTTGGCCTTGGCCCCCTTGGACTTTACAGCCTTCTTGACGGGCTGAGGCACAAAATCGCTGGCTTTGACCAGAATAAACTTGATGAAGGGTCTCTGGTCGCCCCAAGCATACCAGAGCCTCAGGATTCTGGTGAGAGGAGGCAACGCTCTCTCAAAGCCCTTCCAATGTTCGACGAGACAGAAGTCTTTGGGTTCCCCCTGCAGGAGCCACTTGCTCTCTGGGATTGACTTGTGATCCTCCAGTAACGCCTGAATCAGATCTGCACAAGTTGTGTGCTTTGTTACTCCACAGACAACCTTTTCCTCATTGCAGACAGTAACCTGAATCTCCTTTCCTGTCACGGGCTCGGCATCTTTTGTCCTAGGAAAGAGACAGAAACAAAGCTTACAACTGGAGCCTCGGTATGAAAACATTTCCCTCAAGTAGCATTGAGAGACAAAGACACCAGCCAAAATAGAAAAAGGAAAATTGTAGCATTTGCAAGCTGTTTATTTTTTGACTTCCAGTTTTCATGTGATTTGCCAAACACGTTGTAGATTTGTTCTTTGATATGCCAGTTTTCTTGACTCCTTTCGACACCTTAGCTAGCGTTGTTATAATTTGTCACGTGGTCACTGTCCCAGTATCAGGGCCGGTAACGTAAGACAGAAGGTGCGACACACAAAGCTATCACTGAGCTAAAAATGTCTGAGAGTAACTAACATTAATTCATGTTGATGCAATATCGAATAATGTTAGATAACTATTATTTCACTGGCTATTTGGGGAATTTTAGTGGTTATTCAAATATAAAAAATGTAATTCTGACTTCAATGGTTGAAGCTTCGAATGCCTTCAGGTTTTCGAATAATGATTTCCCTTGAAATTTTGTTCAGGCATTTGTGGTCCCCAGGGGATAAGTCTATTGACTGACCGTGCCTGCAGACTCTTGTTTCCCTTTAATTTAGATAGCTGACAGGAAATGAGAGAATATTGAGGAGGGATAATGTGCAACAGAGGTCCCCCGGCAGATCTAAACCATGATCGTTGAGATAAAGATCAGCCTGTTGTTGTTAACCACAATTTGAGAAATGAATGAAATAAGGATTCATTTGGAATGGCCATGTTTACAAAAAAGGTTATGTTCAAACACTTCACAAGCTCCCTTACAGCAACAGTTACCAAACTTGAAGTTCAACACACAGATACTCTCCCACTCATGCTTCTATAAAGTCCTTACACGATTCCAAGTGATATTTGTCCTCAAACAGACCCTACTTTGATGGATTTCCATTAGGTCAATGAGCAGAAAACTACATTCACTCATTTTGCACTCCCCGGCTTGATTCTATTAGACTGTTGGTCACCATCTTTCGCATCAGAGATGATCACTTAATGGTTTGGTTTTGAGCTATTTAAGCCCAAGGCCCTCATTACCTTTTCGTCTGGACCGTGAAACTTGTTCAAAAATTGACCTCTGACGGCCCGACGCTATTCATTTTTTTACATGCTTAATGGACCACCGGTAATATCCAGGACCTAATATCCAGCCATCAAATGATAGGCACTGGCAATGCAGACATCCACAACAACGAGTAATCAAATAAGTAGATAGCATTGCCAGACAATTCAATATGATTTGAAGATAAAGAATCATGTATCATGTTATCATATGTATATATATGAAAGATAACATGTTAGGCCTATTCTGCAATTTTTGTGATAGATTAGGTCAACACTGATTTACTCTAGCAAAAAACAGAATAGTAATCAATCAATTACAGACAGTTCAATCTCAAGGAAACCAGTGAACGATTATCCATGTAAACTCCTCGAACACTGAACTGCAGTCAGATTTTCTGGGTTGAAGGAATGTTGGTCTGTGGTTTTGCAACCAAACAGGCAATACTTGATTTTCTTCTTCACTGTTAAGAGTAATAAATCTGAAATACCTAACGTCCTTGGTGATTTTCCGGTTTCAGATAGCAAACTGATGACATCACTGAGGGCGTTTTGTTGTAGCTCAGCTCGATCACATTTATGTCATGTTGGCGGACAGAAGCCTGACCTGTTTGTAGATTAGCGCACAAAAGTGGAACCTACTGTTTATTTACCCCCCAAAAAATGACACTTTGTGATTAAAAAACAAATATTCTGTTTGCTCAGCTGGGTTGTCAATTGTTTCTGGCCTTGGTGCACAGCAGTGGCTCTAGATCTGAACCTTGCATCTTGTAGCTGCTCTGTTTTTATTTGTGAAGATAACCTTGGTTGGCCGCAGCCTGCATTAATCTAGGGTCATCACGAGGGGGGCATTGGACATAAATACACATCCTTTGAGGATGATGCAGACACAGCCTACCTGTGGGCTGACACAATTAAGGGGGATATCAAGTATAATTCAAAGTGGAGAACTTGAAATGAATTATCTCTCCGTGTTTGCCGCTTTTACACACTGATACCACTGTGTTTTGGTTCCCTCATGGCATGAAAACACACAACTGTAGCATTGTGTAAACTGCGGGTGAATAAGGTCTCAGGAATGTGATACGTACGCAACAATGGAAGTGGCTGGTTAATGGTTATGGAGACCCTTGGCGACGAGCGGAGCGAAGCAAATACTGGAGCTATGCACAGGCCAAACAAATCCAGCATGCCTCTGGCATTCATAGACAACAACCATGATGACTTTGACCTCCAAAGATTCCAACTACCACACACTTTGGAAATCCCACAAACGCTAACCTGCTGCACAGGCAAGAAAAACAGTGGGTGGACGCAGTAAAGGCTGCACATATACAATATAATGCAGTCATGCAATGGCTCTAAAACGCATACTTGTATATACTTAGGTTCATGTCTTCTAAAATAATTGTCAAATTTAAGCAATTTTTATTTGGGTAAAATGGATGAATGGGAACTGTGAACCAGAAATGTTGTGTTGTGCTGCACATAAATATCTTCATTTCATGCTCCTTGTAGTCAAGTTAGATTTTGCAATCCACGACTTTATTCAACAGCTGTTGTTATTAGCGAGATCACATTGCAGATTAGGATTTTACACACACATTTCCTTTGGATTTAACCACCACACGATGTTTAAGGTTGTTAAACGTTCATCTCGACCAATGAAATGCTTAAAAGGCTTCTCAACACCAACTTCGACCACCTCTAGAAAGGCAGAAATTGCTTTGTTTTTCTCCCAGAATTCCAGGATGGAAAACATACAGAAATAGGGAATAAAGAAAACAAGATCATTGCATCACAACCAATTCGTTTATCTGAACCTAAATATCTTTAAATCGCCTGTGCAGCACAAACATCTCCCTGCCAAAAAACGACACTCTTCTGCCTAAGCATGTGGGAAACATGGATCCATGTTCGTATCTGAACAAACAGGTGAACAAACATGCTCTCTAGACAATTGGGTATTTCAGAGGGGGTGACCCAAGCCCTCAGCTGTACAGGAAGAGGGTACAGCAAGGCTGGGAAACACCTGCATTTGTTCTGGGCAACAAAAAAAAAATCCCACCCATGTTCAGACAACATCCTGCCCCCACAGTTCAATGGACAG
Organism: Scophthalmus maximus; assembly: GCF_022379125.1. Classification (NCBI taxonomy): domain Eukaryota; kingdom Metazoa; phylum Chordata; class Actinopteri; order Pleuronectiformes; family Scophthalmidae; genus Scophthalmus; species Scophthalmus maximus. The sequence continues at coordinate 3,150,733 of NC_061521.1, read as the reverse complement.
AGGGAGGAAGGGGAAAATAGATTCCATACCAGTCGGTGCGGCCTGTTTTCTTCTCTGCTCACTAATGTGAAGAAAGTGTTGACAAATGCATGGCAGTGAGCGCATTAGTCCCATGTCAAGTGTTAAGAAACTAACCTCAAATGACAGGCAGAGTTAAAAAAAAACCAAACAACAACAACCCATTAACACTAACTGTAATATGTTGAGCATTTCTCAGGGCTGGAGCTGGATTATGTCAATAATGGAATTCATGGAAAGAAGAGAAAATGGCAAAAATAAACTCGTGTAGCATCAGAAATGAGTCAGGTTTTTATATTTCATGACGGCCACGATGCTGGATGGCGAGCAGGCACTGTGGCTCCTGGATAGTTTGAGTTTACAGTAGATGGGCAGCTACTTACAGTATGCTATCAGGCTACAGATCAGGGTGGATAGAAATGTTAACACCTAACCCTTTTCCTTTTCACTTGGCCGCTGGCTACTCTTCTTCAGTTTTTTATACATGAAGTGGAGAAAAACATGCAATGTCACCCATAGATCTCCGATCATTGACCTTTTTGAAGCTCGTAGCTTGCTGTAAAACTAAATTTACAGGCCTCACAAGAGGAGAAAGCACCAGCAGCAACAAGCAGGATGGGGCTACATCCACATCACTATGTTTCCTTTCATAAAGCGCATCACTACGGCTACGTCTACTCCTGCCGTCCACACGACTCTGGAGCTTCCCAGCGCCCAAGAATGGAGGCGTTTGGAAACGATGAAACAGTCACATTCGCCCTCTTGATTGGTTCTTATCCGTCGCGACTCAACTACCAGGGGTAGAGAGCAAAGCGTTGAAAACATGAACTCTCACCCGTTTTGTTGCGGTCCATAGTATTTTCTGTAACTATGCAACCAATCTGCTTCCTGTTTAAAGCGGCACGCACATGCTCCGTGTGCATGAATGGTCATGTGACATATGTTTTCAGTTGTGTTAAAGTAAGTCAAAATGCATGTCTGGACGCAGATCATTTTTGTTATGAATTTTAATTTCACGACAAAAACGTAGAAGTATGGATGTAGCCCGAGACACTGGCCAATCAAGAAAAGACAACCTGCAGCATACTTTTCTGTAAGCCTCATCACCTCCTTGATGGAACGATAACTCATAATGAGAATATAATTGCCACTTACACTAATTCAATTTTTTAGCTCTTGGGTAAAAAATGTTTAGTTCTTTCACTACAAGCTGTTTTAGGCCTAAAGTAAAAAATCTTGGAGACTCAAAAGCCGCCTAACGGGAACAAAAGTGGAAGGAGAGAAAACGTTTCGATGAGAACAGCGGTTTCCATCTTTGCCATTGCCAAATCCACTAGCCCTCACTGCGCGCACCATTTGGCTGATTGCATCGTAGCTAATACGTCCATGAGGGCTGTCACATTGGGCGCCATTTGATATTCATAACTCGGGCTGAGGCCGTGTTGCCAGAAACAGCGAATGAGGGTGCCCTCATAGGCCGCAGCTTTGGGCAACAAATGACAGCGAGGTCGACGCTGATACTGTGATGAACTCCAACCCTGTGATGGGAAACCTGACAATGGAATTAGGACGTATATGATGATAAAGCGTAAACGTCAAGACCTCGTCACAGGGACAACACGTGACGGGTTAAACCTCAGCATTTCGCACCTGAGTGTGCCCAAGAAATTATAATAATAATAATAATATTACTTAATTTATACAGCACCTATCTTAACAAAGTTACAATGTGCTTAACAGAAATGAAAAGGGCGATTAAAAACAAACAGCAATCAAAACAAGAGAAAGACAAGAAACCTGAGCAAGCCTGCATGACGTCAGCTTGAACTCAAATGCTGCGGTACCGAGTGAGACATCGGACGTAAGGCAGGAAAACCACGCTTAGATCGCACCAACTCAAGTACAAGTTTCTGCGTGGGACTGTTACGCCGCAGCTAGTTGCGTTGGCACGGCCCTCTTCCATTGTGACACGCACAATGAAAACCTTGCAGACATTAAATGATTCCCTCTTGTGTCATGAATTTGCCAGCTACAAGTAACCGGACGGCACGCTGGCGGTGGGAGCGAGTTACTACAGATTATAGCCCTCCGGACGCGTTTCCCCAGGTCAATAGTGACATGATGAGGGTGGTGCGGAATTTTTCCGACAGGAACGCGGCTGTGAAAGCATATCAGTAAATACATGCCGTAGCCTCCGCTGTCAACAGGTTAGATTATATCCTATTTAGTCAGGAGGTGGAAATGACATCGTAGGATTGGTCTTACAAATGATAAGGCAAGCAGCACGTCAGCTGATTTTAAAATCCTCAGACAAGTGAAATGAAACATGTTGCAAGTCTGTATGCCGTCATGCCAGTAGTGTTTGGGGTAACACAAAAGTGCAGTATAATACGGAAATTGAAGGGCTCACTAAAGTCGTGATGATTAAACCTGAGGAGGTGTTACTGTCTTACAAATTATAATGACAATCCGATCCATAACTACATCATAAATCAACCGCTAGAGGAAAAGTCACAAAGACAATGAGGATCCATCCTCTAGGCCCCGTGGAAAGCAACCAAACTCAGTCCCTTCAATAGTTGCTGAGATACAGTATATAGTCTGGAAAAAAAGCATTGGATTGACCAACAAGCTGACATTGCCATCCTAACATTAAGCAGCAGCATCTCTCTCCTAGTCACTTTGGATCATCCAAACAAACTCTGGAATTACTTTCTGCTGAAGAAAGAAGTCCTTATCAAAACTGTGCACGAGTGGATGCCACTGACTAACCATTAGAAAAGAGATGAAGGAAATCATTGCTTCGGGATGTGGAACATCACATTAAAGGTTAAAGGTCAGCATCATTGGCATAACTAAGATGAAAACCTTGCATTAGCCTTTCCTAAAGTGATTAAAAGCGGCTCTGTCGAGACAGACCGCCATCTGCTCAAGTTATCATCGAAACCCTAAATGCATTAAAGTGAAGTTCAAACGTGCAACATTTTCCTCACAAAACGGCGATTGTATGAGATCGTAGCAAGTGCCTACGCCGCGTTTTCTCTGTGTCTGGCTTGCAGGGTTTGGAAACTGCCCGGTGCAGGACAGGAGGCGCTTCCTCTCGCGCTTATCTGAAAGAGGATGAGGGATCGGCGAGGAAATAACACCACTCGTCTCCCTGGATATGTTGATCTCCGGGACGATGACTCTGCCGATAGGCATCTGTGAGCAGAGACACAACACACCCCTTCCCTTCCTCTGTGAACACCCCCCCTTACTCCCACCCCCAACCCCCCAAAACCAAACAAGCTTTTTGCTCAGTGAAAATAAGTGACTTTCCCCCTCTTTCAGCCCGCAGAGCATCTTGTCCTTTATTGTTCACAGTGGCCTGCTAATTTGTGCTATTCAAACATTTTCAGAGGCTAATTGGTCCTGTGCACAATGCCGTAATGCAGTAATTGTGGCACAGAGCAAGATTAAGTGGAAGAGGTCACTACGTCGCTTTGGTCACATATGTCACTGGCTGGCAACCGCTTATTGTAATTTCAAAACCTCTCAGGCCTGTTATGTGCTTTTTTCACCGGTGGATGCCAAGTTGATGCACCGGACTCCACGATGACGCACTTGGGCCGTTTGATGGTATTCAGACGGCTGTCGGCTGTAATCCTCACTCAAGTTTTATTCCGAAAAAGTTTCGCAAAAGGTTTTGATGTTTCAACTTGACGTGCAGCTTCATCCCCCGTCATTCTCTGAGCAAACATCCAGCTCAGTGTCTCCGCACGAGTGAAAGAGACAGTCTCGGGAATCAGGCGTTTGACATATCTACACATCTAAACACTCAAGATAATTATAGGTTGCCGCGACGGTAATTACTGCACAACATGAAAAAAAAACCCTGATAAAGATATGCTTTTGGAGACAGCTTCAGTCAGACTGTTTGAAGCTACCAGAGGTAATTTATCTCATTGGAAAATATAATTTAATGTGCTGCTGGTGCCACGGTATGAAAAATGTCACCACCACCAACAAAGTTTGTTTTATTTTGCTGAACTTCATCCAAACCCTTTTCCCGACTGAGTTTGATTCAAATGGAAGTGTTAATAAGTAAAAAAAACTTCTTCACCCATAATTCAAACCTCCCCCCGATCCTGGTTTTGGCAGCACGAATCCTGCCCGCACACTGCAAGGGATTGGATCATGACCTAGATACTCCCAAGAGAGAAACTCTGTGCACCAAGTCATGCACAACAACAAAAAAGCGGGCCGTCAACAACGCAACTAGAATTTCTGCAGCAATAACGGACGCAGAGATGGCCTGTGCATCTCTGCGGATCTCGTTTTCCATCCTTCCCAGAGCCGAGGGGATCGCGTCCAGAAGGCCAAGCTGGCCACCGCAGAAGGAAATCACTGGGGAAACTATACAAGCGCTGATGACAGGATCCCTCTCAACCTGAAGTGATATCGATTTTAATATTCTTCCACTCTGGTGTCCCATGAAATATAAAATCTCGGTAGTAATTGCAGAGCAGGAGGAGGTATCAGTTGATGAACAGCGCTGTGTATATGACAGGACTCAGAGAACTCCTATCAAATGGCATATTTTGCTCAAACTTTTAACATGGATGCGGGGGGGACCTTACACCTACTGATAAGAAAAATAAGTCTTACATTCATTTTTGTGTCAAAAAAACAGCTGTATGGATTCAAAACTTTATTCTGTCTGGTGCATAAGTCTGAGTCTAAATACATGCCTTCAAGGACCATCGTATCATTATGTCTCGAACGATGCATGTCACTGGGCAAAAGGATGCTGCTTGACACGACTGCACTCACCGATCAACTTTCTTCACCACTTGCGCACTTTGCGTCGTGCGTAATTGTCGCGTAATTGCGTAAAGCGTCCAAAACGAGAGAGAGGGAGCTCTCTGAAGCCGAACATTGAAAGAAAGAAGGGAGCACGCACGCACACCCGCGCGCGCGAAACAGGTTTCCCGTTCCCAGGAAAATCATCGAAAATTACCTGTTTTTCAGTCGAGCTTTCAGGAAGTTCTTCCCAAACGGAGCCATGATTCGGGGGACGCACGGAGACGGGGCCGCAGAATCCGAAAGGAAAAGTCACCGTCCACGCAGGGCACGGCGACGGACAAGTATGTGGTGCGTCTCGGACATAAAACACAAAAAGTTAAGGGTGTCCCGACTGCAACTCCGTCCGCCGCCCCATCCAAACAGGGGGAGGGAGGTGCTTCCCCTACGCCATACAGTAGCTGCTGAGATTTGTTTTTCCTTTCTTTTTTGGTGAAACTCTGCCCCCTTCCACCTACAAGAACAACTCGTGAAACCGAAGGAGAGGGGGGACACAAAATAACAAAGGTGAAGCCACGAGGAACAGAAGGGGAAAAAAAAAAATGTACCATACCAAACAGAAATCAAAAACTGTGGGATCAGGTCAGGGGTGAAACTCTCTACAGATTAGAACGTTCATGGCAGAATAAGAGAGCGAGAAATTTCATTAGGAATATGCACATTGTGGAGACAAGACATATCCATATGACGTGTCCCTATACCTCATTCACAATATTATTAAAATGAAGTACTGTATGATATAATATATTGGTCGTTGCATTTATGAAGCACACAGTTAGTAGGATCCTGTACGAATAAATCCAAAAGTGCAATGAAGAGGCCAGAGTGAGTGAAGTGATGGCACAGGAGAGCAAATTCAATGTCTTGGAGTATGACGTCGCTGTTGTATTCAGGCGACAAGGATGAAATAAAATTCACACACAAAGAGGAACGCAGCCTGATTGAACTCCAGCCTGTTCCAACTGTGTATGTCGGGATCTGAGCTTTGTTTTTTTCGCGTAGCCACGTTCGTGCGAGTGCGTAGCCAGTAGTCAGGGGCTGCGATTAAGTTTCTATGTTTAGTGAACAAAAATTCATTAGATTCCGTCCAAACCTTTTCATGCTTTATAAACCCGCTTCTGATGAGGAACGTTAACTCGAGCCATCTCGCCGCGCTGTCCTCAGTCACGTGTATTGTGTCATTTAGTGCCGAATGGGATTTGTTGTAGACAAGGAAATATGTTAATACACGTTGCAAAAATGTCTTTTAGTATATAATGCCTTAATAAAGGCTTGCAAAGCCACCCGAGCGCCGAGGCAGCACCAGTCCCGACAAATATCACAGGGCTTGTGCTCCAAAGAATTCATGAAAGTAGATTTTTCATGATTATTATCTAAATACTCGTTGGCGTTGTCCCCCTCTTATTACCCTTTTTGAAAATCACATACAGCATACTGTACGCATATTGTAAACACTAAACAGTGAGCCGCACATATTTGTTAATTTGACATTTGCCATTACCTCTGAGAGCAACATGAATGACAAATAATGCCATAGTGCCCTGTCACTGATGGTTATAAGATTGTCCCCCCCCCCCCCTTCCTCATTTCCCTGCGAGGAGGAGCAGCAGCTCTGAGCGTCTTCCTCGTTCACCGCAGCAGATCGTATCAGTGATGGAGGACCTGCGGTGTCTGAGCATGGAGACCCATGGCCACTGAATGCTCCGGGGGAAATCGTTCCCCCGGAGCATTAGAGTCAGATAGAGTCAGATTTCTGAATGAAAAGGTACATGTTTTTCCCCTCAAAAAAAGTAGTAGTAATAGTTTTGGGTTTTGTTAAAGGGGGGTTTTTGCAGCAGCAGCTAATAGAAATCTTGTCTGCGGTGGACAGAACATTTTACTGAAATGAATCATGAATTCTGATCATCAGAATCCGGTAAGTTTTTAGGCAAAAACTTTGATTTTAATCAAACATGGAAAAGCAGAAGTTCCCCATCCCCGAGTTAAACCCCACCGACAGTTCCAGAGCAGCCACTCGTGGTGACGTCTCCGTCAGCACAAGCATTAGCTACAAAAAAAAAGAAAAATGAAGAGCTAAGGGGGACACGTGGAGGGAATCTCCGTCGCGCATCCTCCCAAACGTCTTCCCGGTGAGACGAGAGCCAGCACAAAGCTGTATGCACAACCACACCACCCAAACCTTCACGCCCTGTGATGCAAGAGTGACGTCTGATGGAACAATGACACGGTGACAGGAGGGGAAGGGAGGAGAGAAATGGATGAAACGGATGGACGGACGGACGGACGGACGGACGGACGGACGGATGGATGGATGGATGGTGGGGGCTGGGTTAGTGGATGAGGGGGCGGGGGCCGCCGGTGGTGGTGAGGGATCCTCTGACATCACATTGGCTCTTATAAGCCGAGGGAATGGAGCCCACTGCGCGACACATCCAGCCAGGAACCTGCAGGCGAGGGGGGAAGCGTTGCTTTGAGCTGGAAGAGAAGAAGAAGAGGAGGAGGAAGAAAAAAGAAGAAGAAGTGGGAGCAGCAGCGCCGCCACACAGTCCCCTCCTCAGCCTCTTTAGCTGTCTTGGGTTTGACCCCTTCACCTTATGGACTAGATTCTGCCTCAGCTGAATTCTCAAGTGTGGGATCCTTTTTCCTTCTTCTTTTATTTTTTGGTTTGTTTGGTTTTTGGTCGTACTCCCGTCACGATGCAGGCACAGCTGGCGTGTATCCTTCTTCTCTTCTTCACGTGTGGCGGACTTTGCACAGGTAAGCACCGGGGCTCTGTCAACAGATTTGGCATGTATCTTTTAAATTTGTGTTATCTGGCGCCAAATCCATTCATAGTAACAAAGCAGATGCCGCGACATGACTCTCAGATAACTCACTGTATGCAACAGATGCATTGTTTTGCTTTTAAAAAAAAAAAAAGAATATCCTAAGTGATAGAAATATAAAATATGAAATGCAAACATGCATTTCAAAGCTTGTTTTTAACATTGTGGTTTTTGGAGTCTGTGGTTTTCTGAGGTCTGCGTTTCCAGATTATTGCCTTGGCTGCCAAAATAATTTCCCCTCAAGGTGGTTACTTCGTTTTACTGGTCCCATTATTTATTAAAACGACGTGTGATTTTGTACCGCCTTTCCCCTCAATGAGCCAATGTATTAATGCCTCATTTGAGTGCTTTAGAAAGCCATTTAAACATGTTCATTTAAATGAGCCTCTCACGGAGACACCAGCAATGAGTCTTATTATCTTTTTTCATTTATTTCAAGTGAAAAACATTTAAATTCATTTCATTTTACTGGTAAAAATGCAAACTGCATTCAACCGCCCAAGAGTCTAAATCCACAGGGAATTAGACTACAGAGCCACTTTGGGTTC